>NC_073693.1:285321051-285398051 GCF_029784155.1 Uranotaenia lowii | reverse complement strand
TAAGTTTTTTTTTGTTGTGATCGATTACTTTTGTGACGTGAATTCACGCTAGAATTGACCATGTTTGAATTCAGTACATACAACTTTGATTTCCTGTTCTTTCTGTAGAAATAGAATATCGGTGTCTTCAAATGAGTTGTAGAAAAAACAATTACCCACAATTTGATGTGTGTAGCTTCTCCATTGAACAACAACGAACGAAGTAATGCTTATTTGAAGTTGTGACGTGAATTCACTCAGTTAAAACAGAACAGGGTAATTGACTGAATTCACGTCACGAAATATAACGTTATTTTGAACCATTCTTTACTGCCGTTCTAAGCAAGATTGTCCCATGTGGAAAAACATGCAAACGAGAAAAACGCGATTGAAATATCAGCTATATTTCCAATTTTTCTCTCAAACTAAAAATTCATCGACAGTTTTTTCGTAGTGAACAGTTCAAGTTTATCATTTTACAAATATTTTCTGCCAAAAAAAAATACATTTCCTACAAAAAAAAACAGCACATTAGAGCCAAAAATGCTCCGTGTGACACTTTTTACGTAGAATCAGAACGCATGCCGATGCTAGTTCTACGAAAAACTGTCACACGGCTACAATTTTTCTATCATTTTAAAAGCTTGCGTAGGGTGATTTGCCAATCATGAATGAACTGAAAGGAATTCAATGCTTAATTTTTAAGTGGCTATCAACAGGTGAAAAGATTAGAGAACGTGATCTGTTTTGCCCCCTTTTACCCCTATGAAGAAGATGCGATTTTATAAAACAAATGTTTTAGGATTCATTTGGAAGTCGATCGATTTTTACATAACGAATCTCAATTTAAAACTTGAAAATGGACACCACCACGCCCAAAGTTTCAGATCGTTTGACAAATTTATGCTCAAGATATACAATTTTGTATAAGAACTTTTTTTTTGAAAAGTTAATTGATTTAAAAATCTTTTTCATATAAGTGGGTTTATTTGTAATTAATGTAACCTCTATAGCATTTCATCAATCTTCAGGAAACAATCACATCACATAAAAATGCTTCCCAAGAGTTTTCCGGCTGAAAAACCGTTTTGGATCAAAGTTTTCCTCCTGTACAATATTCTGACAATTTTAATAACAATATCAAGGGGATCGCTGTTTACATGGAATAAATTCTTTTAGATTTGTCGTCACGAAATAAGAGAAACAGATTTTTTCAGAATAGCTCTTAGATTCTTTACATAAAATGCTGAGTAAATGGTCGGGATGAAGGATTTCAAAATAAATCTGATGAAAAAGTAGTCTCTCAAAGCCAATGCAGTTGAGTTGACTTTGACACTATTCAGACAATGTTTTTACATAAGTTTTTTTCAACGAGTTTAATAATTTCAAAAATTTATTTTTAAGATTTGACGGTAGAAAGAATAAACTTATGGATATATAAAGTGTCAGACAATTCGAATTGTTTTAGTTGCATGTAATCAATGAACGTCTTCAATTTTGTATGACAATTTGTATGCAAGAAGAACTTTTCGCATATACAGTAAATTCAAATAAGTTTGAAATGAATTTTGATTTAAATTATTGATTTTGCCCATTCTTAAGATTAATTGTTTGCCAGCATGAGAAGAAGCTAAGTATTTCATGAAAAAAGTTATAACCATTTCGAAATAAAAAATCGTAATCCATTGAAAAGTATTGTAAAATTACAGGATTTGCTTTCTGAAGCTTTCAATAATTTCCTGACATGTTTTTGCGAAAGTTTTAAATCTTCACACTTATTGGCTATGCAAAGCAGTATAATGCGATTCTTTTTTTCACCTGGTAAACCAGCTTTCAAATTAGCTGTCAAAACACTAAAATTAAAAAATATTTACCTATTTTTAATTTTTTGTATGACAACCAATATCATTTCTGGGGTACAAGTTAGGTTTAGTTTTTGTTCACATGCAATGTATTGCAAGAACCAAGAAATATTTTAAAAATACAAAATTGTGTTTTTTTGAACTTTCAGTACATCTCTGATGGTTTTTGAATGAAAATTTGGATTTTTCCGTACAAGCCTCCGTACTGATTCAAAACACGTTGTTATAAATCAGGACTTAATCAATCGCTTCAAAAATTTGTATTGCTATTTTTAGCAGTTAAAACAACCAAACAAAGTTATTGGGGGTATACGAATTTATAAATTTGAACTTTTCAAACAAATTTTGCAGCGGAATTATGTACAACAATGGGGCAGGAGGAGATTGAGCGGACCAATTGTTGCACGATCCAACATATTTTTTGGTTAAGTATGGATCATAATTTTTTTTCGAAATCATGGTGTTAAAATTGTCCAACAAACGTTTCGTATAGAAAACTGATACGAAAAATGTTTATTTCTGACGTAAAACCTTATTTGCCGTAGAAGGAATCTTAAGGTTTTTGTTAACAATTGGCACAAAAACCGCGCGAAAAAAACCAGAAAAAATAAAACTGTCGTATGATACACACTTACCAGCAGAAAATATCACAAAAGCCTCATTTCATCAGAAAACATTCCGAATTACATGATTCAGTATTATTTTTGAGGAAAAGTCGAAAAACAGCTGAAATATTGACAATTTAAGTCATGCTGTGCAACAATGGGTTAGGGGACAACGATTGGCAAATCACCCTAGTTGTTTTTCCCTAAAGCTTATGCTAAACCGTAATTTGAGAAATACGTTCCTCTTTGTTTATAAAAATGTATAGTAGAGTATGGATCTTGTAAGTAGTACCTACTGAACAGTGTTTAGTGAAAATTTTTCTGAATAAAACACTCAAGGCATCTCGCTCTTCCTCTGCCCTATATTTTAGTGTTCTTATCAGTGAATAACATTAAATTCAATAGTTTGAACTCATCTTAAGACAATTTTTTGATAAAATTTGCATTTTTCATAGAATTTTCTCGCTGTTGTAACTCAACTAGATTCCAACCGATTTCTAAAAATTTTAGAGTTTTAGAATTGTCTTACAATTTTCAAAGAGAATCTCATTTTTTATTTAAAAAAAAGTCAGAGTTTTCTTGTAAAATTAAAAACTGTTTTTTTTGTGACGTGAATTCTTTATTTGTTCGCTTTTCAAAACAACCACATTGAATATAAACAAATTCTTTTTCTGCAAAATGAAGCAGTGGTTTTTGGCTTCAAAACGTATTCAAAAAAAATCCAAAACAAATTCATCCATATATCTTAGTAAATAATTTTGTAAAAGTTGTCAAAATAACCACTTTTTCCAACATCAAAAATGATTTTCAAAATCATATAAAACATGTGTAAATTTTTTTTTCTCTTTTTCCGTTGGTTTTATATGATTTGAATTTTCAAAATTATAGAAAAGTTTGAGATTTTTTGATACGCGAACGGATAAAAATCACTTTTGAGCGGTACAAGCGCGTGGAATGTGTCAAATGCGTATTGGATTTTATATACATTCGGTTCATACTTGACTCTCAAATCCTTTGTTCAAATATTCCATCATTTTTTTCAAGGGAAGGATTGTAATGGTATTTCAAAATCTATTTCAAAAGTGTATTAATACATATTCTCGATAGCTCAGTAAAACATTGGGTATGCTTTTCAAGTAGAAATTTTTAATTTGGAAATTTAAAAATTTCAGCATGAAGCAGCAGAACATGAAACCTTTTTATTTCTGCTTAAGTTAAAATACTTTCCGAGCGTTTGCTAGATGCTTATAATTACACTAGTCTACAAAATTTAAAAAAAAAATCGTGAACTTGATTGACTGACCAATACTTTTAATGTGAAATCGGGCGCTGAATTCGAAAATGAAATTCAAAAAAAATCTCAGCAGAACCGTTTTTGAGTTATGCTCCAAATATGAAATTTCGGAAAAATTAAAAAAGTTCTTGTACTTAGATTAAAATATCTCGGACGGCATAACAGTGATTTGAAATTCCTCTTTTGCATATTGAAGGTGAATAAATTTTCTATCGATTATCTGAACACTGTTTTTGCGTTTGACCAACAGTATTGTTGATATTAGTGACTTTATGAGAAAAAAATTTATAAAAAAAATGCATTTTTTTAGAGAAAATTTTATTTCAACGAAAGTTTTAGACTCGATGGTGGCATTTAAAAATCTGATTTTCTTTTGCGCTTGAATGTCAATTTAAAAAAAGATTTTAAGTGGTTATTTATCAAAATCGGTTGAAAATTGAAAAAGTTATGGCTACTTTACCATAATAGTATTTTTTGTAGTTTTTCATAATTTAACGAACCGCAGTACACATATTATAGTATAGGAAGAATGAAACATGATAAATCTCACTCGCTCTAAGTCAAAATTATTTATTAGCTTACCAAAAGGTCACATGCCAAGTTTCAGGAAGATCTGACCATAAGGAGGGGTTGCTTGAGTCTCAAACGTGAATAAAATTTTGAGGTATTTTGCCCGGAAGGAACGAAAAATACTTGTGTTCATCAATAACTTCTTTCATCACTAGCTGATTGTTTTTTATGGTTAATTTTCTTAAAGCCTAAGTTGAGACAAATATTTCACCCGAAGACTGTAACTCGATTGGATTTGAAACAGAAAAGTTATTGCGGTTCAAAGGCCGCAAATTTTGTCCAACACGCAATGAGTACTTTTTACGCATTGCGTTTTATACGAGAATTTTCGACCAAAATACGCAAAAACTTTGCTGTTTCAGATCCGATCGATTTGCAGTCTTCGAGTGAAATATTTGTTTCAGCTTAGGCTTTAAGAAAATCAACCATAAAAAACAATCGGCTAGTAATGAAAAAAAATTATTGATGAAAAACAAGTATTTTTCGTTCCTCCCGGGCAAAAAAACCTTATAATTTTATTCAAGTTTGAGACTCAAGTAACCCCTCCCTATGGTCAGATCTTCCTGAAACTTGGCATGTGACCTTTTGGTAAGCTAATAAATAATTTTGACTTAGATTGACTGAAATTTATCATGTTTCATTTTTCTTATACTATTATAGCCATAATTTTTAGGTGAACTGCGGTTCGTTAAATTATTAAAAACTACAAAAAAAATACTGTTATGGTAAAGTAGCCGAAACTTCTTCAATTTTCAACCGATTGTATTTAATAAACAACCACTTGAAATCTTTGTTTTAAATTTAAATTCAAGCGCAGAAGCAAATCATATTTTTTAAATGTAACCATCGAGTCTAAAACTTTCGCTGAAACAAAATGTTCTCTTAAAAAATGCGTTTTTTATAATTCTATCATGAAGTCACTAATATCAACAATACTGTTGATCATCCGCAAAAACAATGTTCAGATGATCGATAGAAAATTTATTCACCTTTAATATGCAAAAGATTACAATTACTGTTATGCCGTCCGAGATATTTGAATCTAAGTATAAGAACTTTTTTAATTTTTCCGAAATTTTATATTTGGAGCATAACTCAAAAAGAGTTCTACTGAGATTTTTTTGAATTTCATTTTCGGATTCAGCGCCCAATTTTACATTATAAATGACCTTTAGTTTACTAAGTTCTAAAATGCTGTAAACTAGTGTTATTTGACTAAGATATTCCCAGTTTTTCAACTCATTATCTAGGATACTGTATTTATTAACATGCATTATTAGTATGCTAACAGTAATCAATATTGTCGTAACCTGGTGATTTCGTTTTAGTAACAATTGCTTAGCCAATTCAAGATAAATCTCATTGTTTGATTTAATGGCAGCAGTGAAAACTGCTGAACCATTATCGCAACGTTCTGCTTCGTCCTGGTGTCCGAACAAGGTGACCTCGACCAGCTTGCGGGCGACCACCGTCTTCAAAGCTGTCGGTTTTGGTTCGATTTTCGAACCGCTGCTTCGACCCGGCGCTTCCTTCTTCTTGGTTGTGGTGATGGTGGTTGGATTATCCCTTTTGGCAGAGGGACCCGGGGCTTCCTTCTTCGTCTGCGTCTCCATCTTTATTCAATTTATCACTGGTTATAAACAACCGTCACAAGAATATCTTCCAAGGTGTGCTCTGACATGAACTATCGAAGAGATGTCCGTGATAGTGAACACCATCTCAGAGCTCTTGCGAAACCAACCAACTTTTGAAGAATTTTATACCCAAAATTAATTTTTGTTTCAAAATCACGCTTAAATCAATGTATGTTTTGTGATGAATTGTTCGTTTAGGTAAATCCCTTATTAACAGGGTTGTAAATTACTAACATTTACATAGTTATTCAAGCAAACGAAGGAGATATAGCCATAAATCTGTGTGATTTCAGTGGGTTTTCGAATGACTTCTACTTCATAGTCTTATTGTGCTATGTTTAATTTCAGTTTTATTTTCTGTATTATTAATCGCCTATCTCTACAAATATGTACACAATTTAGGTAATATCTTTAAATGCGCACAAATCTCAAAGTTTTGTTTAGGTTTTATTTTCGACACTTTAACAGCGTTATGGCTTTTTTTTGGGTAAGTGATCTTAATGTAGTGTCTTTGAAAATAACTTTAGCTGATGGATCAAATTTGCTTTTGCCAAAGTACATTCTATTTGCAGAATCAATATGTTCAGATTTCAAGTCATAGCCAAGCTTATTACAAACATTACAGACTAAACTTACAACATTTTCATTTCCAATTACTGGTATTCCAAAAAAAACATAGCATTTTTTTGAGATAGCATCTCGGTTAATTTTGTCCAGATTGCCTTCCAGTTTATTCACCTTAGTGAAGAGAGACGTTTGGCAGAGTTGAAGATCAGAAACTTCAGCTTTGAGGTGTTCATTCTCGACTTTTAAGTAATTACAATTATTACAATCGAAGCACTCATTTCTTCGAAATTCGAATTCATTGTACAATTCAACGGAGCAGTTTTTTCCCTTAAAAATGCACAAGTTGAAATGTACTGACGAATTGCAGGCCTTTTTATTACCCGGCATAGAAAAAAATTCATCAAGTTCTCAGATGGCATTTTTGGGAAATTGAGTTTTAATGATTGAAATGCATTTTTCTCAGTGTAGAATATAAAAAAGTCAATATTTCTCTCTAAAAATTCAATCACTTTTCCAAAACTCTCTCATAAATCACAGGAAGGAGATGTAATTTTCGAGCTAAAATGTTTATAAAATTTTTGCCTGAAAAGTTTTGCCCTTTTCAAATGTTAGTCTAGATAATTTTTGGGAAAACTAAGTATGCCAGGTTGATTTACTAGGTAATATCCCTATGCTCACAAAGTTTCATTGAATTCTAATATGGTCATGCCAGCATGTCGATTTGGCGTGAAATTCGTCATTTGATTAATTGTCATAGTTTTTCTGCCACGGCAATCACTAAAAAAAACGTATAGTTGCATCTTTCTGGTGTAGGCCGGGGTTTGCCACTATTGTCTTATGATAGGCCGCTGGCGTTCACATCTAGTGCCAATGACGTTGAAATATTGAGAATTCATAAATGGAGTATAGCCTGAATTTTGAGTGTAGGAAATCTAGAATGTTAAACAAAATTCCGTAGGAAGTACCTGTTGATTTTTGTAAACAAAATATTTACCTAATCAAAATCAACAAAGAAATAAATAAAAATCTTAAATTAATGCCGAAAGTAAAGGTTTGCCAATAGGGTTCGTGAACGTTCCCCGGTATCATCAGTCATTTCACCTACCTTATCTTTGTTGTTTCCGGTCACGTTGGCAACGGCAGCTGCTGCCACAGCCATATTTCCGCTGCTGGTCGCCGCGTTGGAGTTAAAGTTGGCAGCTGACATGGTGGATACAGTGGTCGAAAGTGGCGTCGATGCCACAGTAGGCGATGGCGTATTGGAAACGGTGAATTTGTTCACATTCTGTGCCGTAACTGAATTGGCCAGGTCCTGCTGGTGTTGCTGCTGCTGTTGTTGCTGTTGAAGCAACTGTTGCTGCAGCTGTATCTTGTTCAAGGCGATCTTGTTTTGGTTGCCTTGTTTGTTTTTGTTTTTGTTACTGGTCTTGGTGGCGGTCGGCCGGAGACGGCGAGGAGTACTGCTTCTTATTGGTGGTGATGGAGTCGTTAGTTCTTCTTGACGACTGCTAGCTTCGGTTGAACCGGATGAGCCAAAGCTTGCCGAATCGGTTGTTGAAGAAGGTAGTGGAGCTGTGCTTTTTGACGCACCCGTTCGAGATTCGGAAGCTTCCTTGGTTTCCCGAGTTTCTTTGATGACCTCGGTTACCTCGGCGATAGGAACCGTTGCTGCGGTGTCCTCTTCCTGGTCAGTTGTTTCCGGAGAGATCTCATTGGGTGACGTTTGTTCTTCTACTATTTCCACACTTCGCTTCCTTCGCCAGTTGCTGCCGAAAGAATGAGCTTGCAGATCGCTTAACAATTTAGCGTATTCGGGGTTGTTTTGGAACAGCTGATCGATCGATAGGAAATCGTATCCGTCTTCGTTGTTCTTGCCCATCTCTCGATCGATGTCCTCCGAGTCCAGGGGTCGATCCGAGCCATCTTTGCTGAGGATTTCTCCCAGCTGTAAACACACCAACAATATCGTCGTCAAGAGTCGCATTCTGCCGGTCATTGCGAGGAAATTTCGATTTCAATTGCAAATTCCAAAGCAACAATTGCTTTTGTCGAACGGGCGGGGTTCAAGATCACAGCAGGCGAGTTCACAGCACCAAGTTCAAAAGATGGTTTAAAGACTTTTCGGCCTTAAAAATGCAGCCGTTAAATTTAAAAAGAGTCTAGGGAAAGATTGGTCCGATTTTTTATGGCCAAGTACTCAGTGTGAGATCATCTTCTCTTGTTTTGTTTTTTTTTTCGTCGTCTTGGTGTTGCTGCTGCTGCGTCTGAAAGTAGAGAAAAGCATATAAAACAAGCGTTATTTTCTTTCTTTAACTTTTAACAACTCAATGAGTAGTCGAACAAACAAAGGAAAATCTAAGAGAAAAGCTCTCACGGGATTGAATGACGACTATTTCCATTGGTTTATTTTTTTTCTTTAATCAGAAACAGAAGACGGCGACGAAGAAAAAAATACGACATCATCTCGTCGTGACAAGGGGTTGTAAGAAAGCTCGAGCTGCGGCAGCTGACCACAACAAAACAACACCACCCCGTCGCATCGATGAAAACCAGGTGCAAAGTTCAGGGATCTGAGAGAAAAGTTTTGCTTTCGTTTGAATTCTCATCAACGCCGGCTGCTGAGTAGCTGCGGTTATGAATGACTTAAGCTTCAGAGTTAAGCAGAAGGTTAGGTGCCAAACGATGGCCTTCCCGAGTGGAATGCTCGCAATAACAATAATAACGATATTATATTTAGTGGCGGTAATTTCGATGGCTTTGTTTGGGCTGTGGTGGAAAAAAAATGTTGGCATAAAGATCCGGTTGTCCGATTTGCAATTCGATGCTACAATTTCGGAGTGACAATTTGAGCTCGACATTGGACTTGCTAAGCGGAAGACTTTTACTTTTCTCATGAAAATTCTATCGCATTATCTAACATGATCGCTTTTTAGTCGTCGTAAAAGCGGAGAGATGAAGCCATGATAAAGGTTTATGGTGGTTGTTGCGTTTTTATGAATATTTGAATTGACTCGAAATAAATTATTGTTTAAGATGTTGCTAAAACTTCAACTGTTATAAAAATGAACTGAGAATCTATATTTCATTTCAACTGCTTTTCACAAGAAAGTTTTTTTTTGTTGCTGAATATGATTTAAGTTGATGTTAGGCTTATTAGGAGCAGAACTTCCGTAAACTTCTCATTTAATTTTTTTTATTGAAATGACACTTTTAAACCCTACAGAAATTATCACAAAGACAGAAAAAGAGGATTGTTGTTGAATGAAAATATTAAAAACTTTGAGTTTGAGCTAAATTCTCAGAAAAAAATAAAAGTTTTAGAGGATCTATTGAGTATTTATTTTATTTTGAACTGCTTTCATAAAAAAAATTAGGGTTTATAAAACTTTTTTTTATTTTCTCTTTTCAAAAACACGTTAACATCTTTTTATTTTAATTATTTAATATTTACTTAGAAGGAATCTTTGTCATACGAGTTTTCTCGGTAAATTGTCTCAGATTAGCGGAAAAATATGACAAAAGCTTAGTTTAGGCGATTCATGAACGAAGTTTTTATTCAGGCTAGTTAGTAAGAGTAGTTTGAAAGTTAAACTGGAAGGATAATAAAATGTAAAAATCATAAATGCTAAATTTTCCCGATAGTGGCAATCTAAAATAGATAACATTTATGTCACGAGACAAATAAATCAACAACAACAACTGGTTTTCAAGACTATTTTTAAAAGAAGAATTATTTTGAAGACCCTAAACAAAATTATATCTTTTATATAATTAAAAGAAAAATTGGTTCTTACATGCAGAAAACATTACACAAGGTTTTATACAATTCTGGAAAATTTTTCATTCTGGGGAAATAATTATGGTAAATGATGCATTCTTGAAAATAATAACTGGGGATCAGTTCTTTCTGAGGTTTTGGTTGTTTATCATTTTGGGAATAAAAACATTTTGAGCAAGCATTATCGGGGAATAAAATGCTGTTTTTTGGCATAAATGCGTATAGTTTTGAAACAATTTCTTCAATAACTCCTGAAAGTATCAATGAATGAAGAATAGAATATTTTAAGCTAGAATGAGAGAAGAAAATTTTGGCAAAAAGTATGTTTTCAACATGTTTGGGTCGGAAACTAACTAAAATTGTTAAATTACCATAGTTTCTCTGGAAATAACTTATGATTTTCATTTTCAATTAATTTTGTTTTATTTTACTGAAAGATTTAGGAAAATTTTAATAGCTCAGTTAGATTTTTTCAAATTTTCTAACAGCTTTTTCAAAATATCTCATATGCTAGAAAGGTTCGTAAAAGCTAAAATCAACTAAAATTACAAATAAAATTAAATAAAATCAGATCGACATAAATTCCAAATCTGTTACTGATCACTTCATAATTTTTTTTATTAACTGTATTCTTTTTTGTCAGTAAATATAAAAATTTTATGTTAGATTACAGTTTTATAAAAAACTTTGTAAAAAAAATAAACAATTTCGCAAATATTTATCAAAATTTAAAAAAATAATTAAGGAGTTTTTTTCCTAAAGCATAATTTTTTTTCTAAAAATGGTTGTTTTTATCATCAAATACTTCATGACAATTTTGAATGAGAAAAAACATTTTTTTCCATATTTCGAATCCATTGAATACTACTATAAAAATTTCTCATTATTTTAAAAGTTTGCATTGGATTTCATGGATTTTGACCAGCAAATTGGTTCTATGATTTGATCAATATTCAATAGAATATTACAGAAACCGAGATCTATCCGTGTTTGGGAAGCTATTCTTGGTAGATTCTGAATACGTATTACTGATAATAAACAGAAATTTATTTTGACATTGCTTTGAAATATTAAAAGGATGTTCTTAAATGAATATTCGAGGAACGAGAATTTAAAGATCAAATGAGAAATCAATCAAGTTCATGATCTAAAAAATCCTTTGCGTAGAAGTTAAATTTGAGGAAAAAAGTATGACAAAAATGGGAAAAAAGGCATCCCAATTTGCAGTCCTGAAATCAGGGAATTTTTACCACATAAAATTAGAGTGGAGTTTTGTGGAGGTTGACCATTTGAAAATACATCCTTAAATCTTTAAGTAAGTAATAAGAATTCCTTTAGTAACAAAAGAAGCTATAAATCTTTCAATTTGCTCTAAAATCTGGCGAGTTAAGCTTATTTGATTTGAGCAAATGATTCAAATGTGGTTCAAATCTGATTCTTGCAAACTTATTAAAAAATTCTAGATTTTAGTTTGAAACTGAGCTCTTGTAAAAAAAATGCAATATTTACAATGTTAAACAATACACAAGAAATATGGAATTCCCTGCAATTTGTTTTGCAGGAAAATTACAAAAACTTTTTTTTCATTGAAAATCAATCAATTAAAATCCTGTGGATAATTTAAGAAAAAGTTTTTTTTTCGTAGGTGATGGAAAGAATTAGAGACATGAGCTATCAAAGAACGAAATAACATAAGCCGTAAATATCATGAATTTTTCGAAAAAGATACAACGGCTCACCGGCAGGACTTGAACCTGCAATCTCTGTTTCAGTACAACGGCGCGTTAGCCAATTTCACCACGGTGAACATGATGAAACCGGCGATCCCGAGCAATCGAGCTCTGCCGATCAACTGCTGGACCTTCTATCGAAAACACCATGTATATCCCGCATGTGATCTTTCCCGCTATTGATCTCTCTTGTTTCTCTAACCCCACCCATCGACTCGGGGTTTTTAGCCGAGCGAGCACATGGTCGATTGGTTCGGGTTTGCCGCAACTTACGGTCAGGTGTAGAAGCAATCAGTGCAGCTCAAGGTTCCGTGGTGAAATTGGCAAACGCGCCGTTGTACTGAAGCGGAGATTGCAGGTTCAAGTCCTGCCGGTGAGCCGTTGTATCTTTTTCGAAAAATTCATGATATTTACGGCTTATGTTCTTTCGTTCTTTGATAGCTCATGTCTCTAATTCTTTCCATCATATACGAAAATGTGATCATTTTCAGGTACAAAGATGTACCAATCGATTTCATAACATCAGTATTGAAGAAAAAGTTGTTTTTTTTACTAAATAAATGAACTCAAATTCTACTTTAAATTTGTAATTTTCAGCTGAATTTTGTATCGTAAAATTGGATTAGAAGAAGAATAACCCTAACGGGTTAAACTCCTATCGAAAAATAAAAAAATAAAAGTAAAATAGGGTAAATACGGACGCAAATGGAAAAAAATGTTATGAACCGAATATCAAGCATTCTCACATTATTTATAATCCTTTGAGGACCAAAGCGTTCCTTGATATATTGTGTGAAACATACATAAGTTCAATTTAAATCATGTTGCTCGAATAAACTAAAAAAAATAGTCTTTGAAGCATAAACAAATCGCCAAATTTTATACTATGCCAAGTGTTGTTTTGCATCACTGAAATAGTGATATGACATTTCAAAAAACTTGGTATATCGAGAAGAGATCTTTCAACATGGTTTTGGCAAGAGAAGGAAGAAAATTTATTTAAATTGCTTCGAATGGTGACATATTTCAACAAAACATTCTTTGGCTCACTAATCGTTGGGGTTTAATCGGGATATGCCTATAAAAGTGTTTAAAATCCCCCGAGATTGCGGAAAATAATGTAGAACTGAAGAAAATTTACTTTTAAGATTATCCTGAAAAATAGGGTTCCCAGCTTCCAAAGCGAAGCCTAAAAATAAAAATCTAAATTTCATTTGATTTTTTTGCCCTTTAAGTTAGGAACCACCATCAACATTTCTGCAAATATAAGGCAGGAAAAAAATTCATATTCTTTTTTTATCAATTACACCACCCCCCCCCCCCCCCCCCCCCCTCCTTTCGATTATCTGAAAATCTCGATGGGGGGAAGAAATAAAGTTTAAGGTATTTTATTGAAAAATTCTATGAGAGCCAAAATAGTTGAAAGAACGAGAATCAAACTGTAGATGATGAAAATTGTATCACTGGTTGAATTCGATATTTCAAAAATGTTCGATTTGAACTAGTACATTGTAAGCCAGTTTGTTGCATGCGATTTATTGAAATTTGGATTAGTTTTAGTTCACCTCTCTCGACAATGCCTAGATGGATATTGATAAAATTTTCAATGAATTTACCTAGTAATGTAATGTGTACTGAACGTGTGCAAAATTTGGTGACAATCTGTTCAGTGGTTTTTGAGATACCGTCGAATACTGAAGTTCATTGACAAAAATGTTTGAGCAGAATCGAGAAAAATTCCAAAAAGTTTCAGTGGGAGACCCAAAAATAGCCGAAAATCAACTATTCGACAAAAATCCACATGGTTAATCGCTAAGGGGTCCTAGAGGATCCAATATGTAGCTTAAATTTTAATAAAAGTGAAGATGATTGTTTCCTGAAGTGGAAGGAATGTGATAGGTTTTTCACAAGCTCAATAGGAAAACATGAATGAAGGAAGTGATAGAAAAGTCAAATTTTTCTGACTGGTTCGTCTAACTGATTTATAAATAGGCCTGACTTCATTTCTATAGAGAAGAAAAGCTGCCCACTGGTAAAATAAACAAAATACGGTGGTCAAATCGTGCGCAAAACATTAGGACTGCTTGTGAGGAGATATTTTATAAAATTTCGAAATGGACAGCAAAACGAACTCTTTAGTGGTCATCTGGCAGGATTCCAACCAGAAACTTTTCGTTGACAAGTCTCACCTGTATTTTCTGGAGATAATCAAGGAGACAAAATTCAAAGAATTAATGTTTAGGGGAGAGTGGGGATACTTGATCCCCTTTTCTTATTTTCACCATATCTTATTGGAAAAATTTAGCAACTCGCCGTCTTTGACATTTTCTGATAGCTTGTAACTTCAAGTTTCTATGCTCCAAAAATTAGAACGATACTTGAACCCGTTGAAGAACTAGAAGCATTTTCGTGGGAGTAAAAAAATTGCGATTTTTCTGAAGTTAGGGGAGACTTGATCCCCTATTGAAGGAGACTTGATCTTTTATTCAGGAAGCCCTAATCCTTGTATAAAAATCAAACAAAACCCCAAGATAGAATGTTAATTGACTATTTTGGTCATGTTTGTTCTCATTTCACAATTTATAGCAGACATAAGAAGAAAATTCTATAACTTTGTCTCAACGCTAATTACATTGCATACTTGAAGGCGCTATTTTTTATAATTAAGAGAAAATAAATTATTTTTGCTCTTTTCTTTAGACAATTGCTTGATAAAATTAAATTTTTTGGATAAATATTAGTAATTTCGTAATCAGCAATCATAACGATCAATTCAGAAGAAGAATATGCCGTTTGGAAGGGGGATCAATTGTACCCAACTCTAAGGGATCAATTGTACCCATAATCAACATTTTAGAAAACTTTTTCTGAAAAAAGTTGAGAGTTTTCCATCGCTTAGAAAATTTGGTATTATGAAGTTCATTTTACGCTCGAACGATTGATACATTGGGACAAATATTTTTTTCATTATTTCCCATGTAAAGAACATTTTAAAGTGATGAAAAAAGATCTTCAAGTTACATTTTGTGAAATTTTTCAAACAAAGTTCAATTTCTCTAACAATTATTTTGTTAAATTTTTTTAAACTACAAGCATTGTTATTTTGCTCATTTTGGCACATTATTCTAGAACATTTGATCTTTGTAAGATATTCCAGTTTCGAGATACAGCTAAGGAATCAAGTATCCCCAGGGATCAAGTATCCTCATTCTCCCCTACCGTTTTCTCTGAAAAGCTTATACACTATTTAAGTTGAATCTGAAATCGTGCCATTTTCGCAAAAAACGATGGGGGTGTGATAAAAAGTCAAATGTGTTGGAAAACAATCGGCTAAATTTGTTATAATCTCAAAAACCACTTGACAAAATATCACAAAAATTTGCTCATGAACATTATATTATCATATTAACTTCATTGAAAATTTCATCAATTTTAATCTATGCATTCAAAAGTTAATCACAAAAAATTTTTTTCGAATACACTCCAACACAGACACTCGAATACACTCAACAAAATAGTCATCTTGAGAATTATATCTTGATTATGAAAGTAATTTACGAGCTGTATCTGAGTCTGAACTTTGAATACATATTCGCTTTGAATTTAAATTGTGCACCTGAACTCAGTATTCGAATTTTGGATCTCTTTCCGAATTACAATGCGATTTCAAAGATAAACAGAAAAAAATAGTTCCTTAATTTAGATTATAAATCAGCGTTTCCGTTACGAGTCAAGAACGGAAGTTTGTTTCAAACTCTCAACCATGGATCTGTAATTTTAATTCTAAAGTTTTGGGCTTCAATCTGAATTTATTATTTTTATTATAACTTGTAATCCGGCTTGCGAATTAAAAAAAAATCTGAATTAAATAAAAAAAAAGAAGAACCTGATTGTGAGTTATCAATTCTGGATGATCAATTCAAAGCTTAACACTTCATTTTATTTTTTTTTATTTTCCTTAAAAATTATTTTTTACAGTTAGAAATGATGAGCACATCAAGAAAAAAAAATAAAATACGATTTTTCACTTTTTCCATACATTAATTGTTGCAAATTTGTTACTTTATGAAACGAAGGGTTAATAACGTTTGATTTCTGCATAAGAACTTTGTTATAATACTTTTTAATGGGATTTAAATATCTTTAGCTTGAGAATTTCATATAAATATCAAACAAAAACTCAGGATGGTATTAATTTTTTTTTTCATACTTGGAAAATTATTATGAAAATAATGAAAAGGTATGTGAATTTCGAAAATCATTAATCAAATTTGTTAATGAAATTCAAACCAGATTTGAACGATTTCAAAAGAGCATTTCATTTCTTTTTTTTAATTATGATTCGAACCGAAAATCTAACATTCAAAACTGGATATCGAATTCAAAATATGAAAACAGGAAAACAATTAAGATATTGATAATATGGAACCAGAACACCTCTGCAATGAGTTTAATCTTCTTGAAAATTTAATGTTAAGAAACGAGTTTCTATCAACAGGCAAACAAATTTTGAAAAAATGAAGCAGAATTCTTAATTTGAGATTGATTTTTGAGGTTTTGGTATTATCTTTGAGTTTAGATTGTTACTCTTGAGTCTTGAATAACTTTATTGAATGATCAAAATTTGATTAAGAATTTCAAATTTTGAGTGCAGAGTAGAATACATCAATTGCTTTTCTGGACCCTCATGCGGGGTTTATCCCCCTTCCCTTCCGTTTCTAGGGCCATGAAGAGAGATGACAAAGATTTTAAAAATACAATTTGAAAAAAATCTTTTTTTTTTATTTTTGGACGTCTAAATTATTAAAATTGGTTGAACTTTTAAACATATCTAATACCCAAATAAATATAATATCCAAAATAACAGAAAAATAGTGAGAGATGTACTAGCTGTGCTAGATTTGGACTAAATGCTCGAAATCTATCTTTTTCCAAAAGCTAAGGTTTCAAATAAAGATTATAAAAATTTTAAAAAAGGAAAATGAGAGGATTTAATTAAATTTTCATCCTGATATTTTTACAAACATTTTAAAATTTGGAAGGATACTGGAAAAAAATTGAAGTAATCATACAAACTTTTGACTTTGTTTTGTATTCGAAGGCAAAAGTACAACCGTTGTCTGCAGGCGTTACTTGATTTTCACAAGAGTTTTTTCCGGCTTTGCGAAAAATTGTGTAAAAAACTAGTTGCAAAATTCGATTTTTTCAGCAATCGACGTTATTATCCACTTTACAATTTACAATTCGGGATGAAAAAAATTACTTTTTGCAACTTATTGCTAACATTTTTGCAACTCCGCACTACAATGTCTGTTTTCAATATTACTGAGTTTGGTTTCGAAAAGAGCTGCCTTTCCTGCCGTAAACAACAGTGTCGAAAAGAAGTACTTTTCGATAATGCTTCGAGAACAGTGTCAAAAGTTCCACATATAAACACTGTTATGACTTTGAGGGAAAAAAAACTGCCATCCATCATTTCTGATATCAAAAATTGGGTTTCGGGGGTATTTCCCAGAGTCGCAAAATATATGTGTATGCAACTCGTTACAACTTGATGTAACTTCTTTCCAGGAGATAACTTGCAAGGAAAACAAAAAACCCTCGATCGAGTGCCAAAAGGTCAGCCCCGAGTTCAACGCCTGACTCTCCACCACGTGTTCCATATTCAGCAGCCAGGCGGTGGCGCCCGCTCGCATTTCCGTTAGAGAGACTGTTTTTTTCGCTCGCCTCAGCATCATTCGGAAATCGGAACCCGAAACAACAAAATAGCATCAAGATACCAATTCGGTACCGCTCTCGGTAAGTGAAATGGTGCTTGTTTGCGCTGACGTCGAAAATTGCATTCATCTGCGATTCGGTGTGCGCTTTTTTCTCTACAAAACGATCTTCAAGCGATCTGATCAGCCGAAAAAACAACAGAAGAAGAGGAGAGGGCAAAACGGGCCGAAATAAACGGGAAATAAGGGCAGCTCGAGAGTCGTCAGCATCGCTCGGTGCAGTGGTTTACGTTTCAACTGCAAAGATGAGTGATCATTAAAATTTTAACACCACCGCTCAGTTTTTTGTTTTGGGTTTGTCTGGAAACGCGCGAGATGTACTAAGTATGATATTGTGGCGGATCATTGTCGCCTTGTTTTTCGACTAGCTATTTAAGAGAAAGAAACTGGAACTCCAAGGGGAAGAAATGATTAAAAGTGGGTTTTGGTTTTATGACTCTCGGTCGAAAAAGGTGGACTTTGATGTACCCACTCTTCTGACAAGTACCTACTCCTAAATAAGAGATGCTAAACAGCGCGCGCGCAATGGTAACGAAATAATTACCCATCAACATCATAGCTCGAGCTTCAACTTTCCACCGACAGCCAGACATTTACATACTTAGTTCTCGCGAAAACGGGCCAAAAGGCGTCAGGTTGCACGCTATAGAGGTTCATGGCCCAAATTCTTCCAAAACTCATCTCTCAACAGTAAGAGTGGGTTTTTGAAGAAGTATTAGCTTTCATTTATGATCCAAAAGAAATTGCACCCTTGGTGGTCAACAAATTAGGGACCCAAGAGATTGTGTCCAGTAGGGTGTTTCCAATTTTTAGTTTTACAGGCTTCAACAAAATTATTAAACAAATTGTTGCTGATCGTGGCCTAGAGGATAGTGTTCAAGTCTTCTAAGCCAGCAGTCATGAGATCGAATCTAGATAACGGCATACATAGTACTTTTTCTGTGGGCTGATGGTTTTAGCATTTGTCAGATGTAAGATTGTAAGATTTGTAAGATAGTCATCATATTCTTGAAGATGCATGCCTTAGAGTTGAATAAGTGAGGCTCTCTTAGATCTCATGAAGTTTCATTGGAATTTTGTATGGTTTATTTTAAAATCTAACAAAAAGTAACATAAAATTAGTGTTTCCATGAAAAGTATGGACTTTTTAAATTATATTTTCAGTTTTTTTGGAATACCTAAATCATAGGTGATATTTATTTAGATCTGAAATAGGAAATTGAAAAATGTATATTAAAAAAAAACTCTAGGAATGATTTTATTCCAATTTCATTTAATCCATATTTTAATAAGATTTTAAAGCTTTTTCTACGAATCTACAAATTACTATATGTAAGTTTATCTAGAAATAAAATCGACTATTGCACCATATTAAGTGCAAGTGATCAAAATGTTAGAGTCGTATTGGTCGATTCTTCGAAAATAATTGATAAACCAATGAAAATAAAGTTTGAAAATAACTTTTAAAGTATCTTTTCAGGAAGAGGCTTTTGTTTCAAAAGGGTTCAATCCATGGCCGTAGGAATGGGGATGTTTTGGGGATTAAAACCATACCAAGCTAAAAGTTCTTCTTTAAACTCGAATTTTCAAATTCCTAATCTAATTTTGATGAACGATCAAAAGAAATTCAAAAATAAAAATCTCGACTCAGAACTTAAGTCCAGACTTTGCCTGATTTTTTTTCACTTTATTTGCTGAATTAAACAAACACATAAATGGAGTCATGTTTCAAAAAATTTGGATGCAAAAAACATAATTCTAGTATTTTGATTGCAAATTTTTTGAGAACATCAAAAAATATATATCATGACAAAAAATAACTACAAGAAAAATATGATTTAATACGTTTGTCGCCAAGCGTCACCCACTCCAAAAATGTCCAACTTTGAAAGGCCAAAACATCAACAGGAAATATCGTATCGGCTCCTAATTTCGGCTAGATAACGGAGAATAATATGATTATAAACCGAGATAATTGCGAATAAAACATATATCTCAAAATTACTTTTTTGGATTTTGGAATTTAAACATATTTTGCGCCACCCACTCTTAGCAACGAACGGGTGACAGATGTGTTTCGATAAAAAAAAACAATGTTTAAGGTGTTTTTTTTCTTGATTTTTATGAATAATTTTGATATTAGCGAATAATAGAGGAAATAGCCCCGGATACTGATGAAAAAAGGAAGCTTAGGTTAGAATCATTCCGGATTTTGTGGATCTAAATTTGCTTGAAACCTTCAAATTCGATGTATGTGATCAGATTTCGGGTTATGTATCCAATTTGTTGTTCTTGAACATTAGTTTGGATCATCATTGGAAGGAAATTCTGATTCGAATTTTGGTTTTTCATTTCAAACTTAAACTAGCTACATTTTCCATATTCGAAACTCGAAACACACCATTTCGGAATATAAAAGGGAAATTACAAACCATTTTAAAGATACGGATTTGAAATTTTTACTTTTAATTCCAATGCAGAATTGGATCTAAACATAGTTTTATAACCCATGAGAACCAGAATTGAAAAATCGGAAATCTGAAGTCTGAAGTTTAAAAATTTACATCAAAATAATGTTAAACTTCAAAGAAATAACTGAATGATTCCTGGTTTAGGGCTTTGATACAAATTTCAATGTTTGTAAAAAAATTATTCTAAATTTTTAATTGTATAAATCCTACATTGTACAATATAAAAAATAGTGATTTTAGAAACAAAATTTAAAAAAAAATCAAATACAAAAAATGATACAATTTCCATCTTCTACTGTTTGATTTTCGCTCTTTCAACTGTTTTAATTTTCAAATAATTTTTCGAATTTTCCAATGGAAAGCCCCAAATAGATATTATTTATACACACCTTTCGGAATTTCGAAAGTATAGGAGTGGGAGATGACTATTTATAAAAGACTTCGATATTAGTAATAAGAATTATTATTTGAAAATGAGATTCAAAAATCGTTCTAAAATTCAGAATTAATATTTTGAACTCAGGTTCAAAAGGCAGCATACAGATTTGGAAATAATATAAAAAATTCAAATTAAGATGCAGTTCGAAGTTGAGTTTTATAATCAAGATAACAAAATCAATGTGAGAATTTTATTGGGGAATCCGATTGCAGAAGATCGCCGTTTAATAGTTTTAATTCTGGGTTCAAAATTTAAACATTTTATTCAATCCGAGTCAGTTTGGAAATACAACCAGAAGAAACCACAAAAATAAAATAAAATTTTTAATCGTTTTGAAAATTTTGATCTTTGAAAAATCTTGATTTCTATTTGAATAAATTTCCACAGTATTAAAATTATGAAATAAATAATAAATGATTAATAATGGTTGGTTATGTACAAGTTCAGTTGAATTTCAGTCATTTTTTTTTTGGTTTGTTGTTTAACATTATTTACAAAGCAGATTCTTCAAAAAACAAAGTTTCAACTTATAATCTCAAATTTTTAATCTAGTTTACAAGAGTATAAAATAGATCTGATTTGAACTGCAAACTTCATCTCCTAATTTTATTTCTTCTATTTTCACAAATGCTAATAATGGTTATGCTTGTAATTAAAAAGAATAAGCTTGTAACTAGCTAATTTATGCAAAATCAAAAAAAAAATCTTCATAATGAAACTCTCGAAATCCCTTTACTTTTATAAACTTCATAATAAAATTGACGACTTCTAGAACCTTCGTTCGAAAGTTAGGATTTTAAAGAAATATCTAACTAGAGCTTAAGCCCGTGCGTAGAATTCGTACATGGGAGGAAGAGCTTTCGAAATTAAAATTTAGCATGAAACAATACGATTTCAAAATTCCAAAAAAGCACATTAAAGTAGGAAATTTATTTCTAAAACCATTTTCTTATTCTAAACTATCACATGAACTCGAAAACATAATATTTTTTTTCTTATACGATTCAAAAGTCAATGTTTTTAAAACACTAGAAAACGAATGCGAATTTAAATTTCGAATAAAACCAAAATTTAAAGCTTCGTACATGAGAATCAGTGCATGAAAATAGAATAAGGTACACCGGGGTAAGTGGGGACGCGGGGTAAGTGGGGACGGTGGCTATTAAAACAATACTGTAAACTATTTTTTCAAACTTTTAATGTAGAATGTTAAATTTACTTGTAATCTATCCAAAAACTGTAAAAGAGATACGGTTCCGACAATAGCGTATGTTTACGGTGACTTTTTGGTAATTTTCTATTTTCAACTACGATGTGGAGTTGATGTGCATCTTTTTCAATCGCAGATTTCTTAAGAAATTAGCTGGCTCTTGAGCTTGAGCTTGAGCTTGAGCTTAGATAAACCGTACATTTCAGTAGTTGCTTCTCCGTGATTGACAAGAACCATCAAAATTGTACACAGATCCAAATAAATGGGGCTTGGGATTAGCTTACCATTTTCTGTGTACACGTTTCGAAGGTTCCTTATCTTATATGGTCAATAACGGCGCCGGCCACGTCCTTACGGTTCATCGGGGAAAGGGAAGGATTGTTAGTTCGACTTCCGTTGCTACTAGAGACCGAATACACCTCTAAATCTCCACGGTCGTCACAGGAAGGGTGGTTTGTTAGTGGGGAAGGTAAATTAGATCTGGATTCCCTTTGGGAAGGGATGTGATCAAAGCAAAGTTAAATATTTAATGTTCGTCGCGTCGCACACTATCGAGTTCATCGCGTTTTTATTTAGAGCAAATACGTCCTAACGTGGCATTGTCATACACATACAATGTACTTAGCACCGGTGCAACTCACCGAGTTTTACCGCGCGTTAATGACGAGGAGAGAAAACGTCCTAACGTGGCATTGTCATACACGTACAATGCACAATTTTATCGCGCGCTTAAAATGAGAAGAGCAAAACGTCCTAACGTGGCATTGTCATACACGTATGGCACTGGAGCAACTCACCGAAGATTATCGCGCGCTTAAAACTAGAAGAGCAAAAACGTCCTAACGTGGCATTGTCATACACGTATAACGCACTTGGTGCCGGTGCAACTCACCGAAGTTTTTCACGCGTTGAAAACGAGAAGAGCAAGAACGACCTAACGGGCAAAAACGTTCTAACGCATTATGCAAACAGGGTGAGAAAGAGGAAAAGAAAGGAAAGAAAAAACGCATCCGAGCGCGCCTCGCTTGCCTGATGTACACCCAGGCAACTGAACGGAGGAGGAAATCACCATTGCTGCTCTCTTGCTCCAGCAGCATTATTACACTTTATTTATTAACACCAACGACTGAACGAACCTAATCACGTCAATTTTCACCACGCTAACACACACACACACAAACACACACACACACACACGCGCGCGCGCCTTCTTAAGAAATTAGCTGGCTCTTGACGAAAAACTCTACATTGAAACAATCCTTACATTCGAAACAACAAGTTAGGAAAAGAAACGACGATTAAAAATTGAGAAAAAAGAGTTTATTTACAAAAATCTAAAATGTTGTCTCCTAACCCTACCTGGGGTAAGTGGGGACGGCTTCAAGTATATATGATGTTTACACATTTTTTCAATTTGCACTCCTTCATTCAATACATTTTAGCTTTATTTAACATTCAGATCATGAAAAGTTGGGAAAATTACTTGTGTTTTCTGGAATAAGTATATATTTTCGATAAAATCGGATCTCGTGTGTTGCAACATAAATTACACACAATAATCACTACGATTAACTTTTTTCAAAATTTTGGACGGTTCGAGCAATAAAATAACGTACTCATCTAAGAAAACACAAATTCGCTGAAATTTTCCTGAAAAATCAAAGGGAAAATCTACCGTCCCTACTTACCCCATAAAGCGGGGTAAGTGAAGACACCAACAGTCCATTACAATTTAAGTGATAACTTTTTTCGCTTTTCGTCTATCAAGCTCATCTCGTCAGCATTTGTAAACAACATATTTTGCATCACATTGAATGCAATTTTATCAAAATTGATCCACTGTTGATTTTCTAATAATTTTTTAAAGTTGAACTATACGAAAAACCGTCCCCACTTACCCCGGTGTACCTTACATTAAATTCGATTTAAAAGGAAATATATTCCTAATTTGATAATAAATTTCAAATCGGGTCAGAAATGCCTGAAAATTGCTTGGCTAAGTGATTAAAATTGATATTTTTTTTTTATATTAATTTATATTTCTTTTCTTCATTTTCAATTGAAGGGTTGATTGAATAATTCCTCTGTAATATCTTAAATTAGAAATAGTATTTCATCATAATTTAAAATGTAAATTTTTAAATGAATAACAAAATCCATTTTGAACTTAAGATAATATATTCAAAACACATACATAGATGATGATTGAATTTAATTTGGTCAAAAAGAGAACATTTAATGCTATTTCAAGTGTGGCAGCGATCGAAGTCAGAGTTAATTATTTTTTCAAGTTAAAATTCTTTCAGTAATCGAAATAAAAGACTAAAAAAGTATATTTCCCATTGCAGTTCACTACAATGAATTTATATATTTGAAATACAACATGCTCAATTCATCATCTCTGAAAAAATAATCGTTGAAAAATGTGTGATTCTTTGAACGATCAAATTTGGAGCTGATGAAAATAAAAATAATAAATTCCAAGTTTTGAGGTCAATATTGAAAGCACAATAAAAATTAGATTTAGGTTACCGGAATAGGGGTAGGCTTTATAGCGGCACGTTATCCAACTAAAACGAGAGAACTGTTCCTTGTGAACAAAAGCAAAAAAAAGTTTTTCTTGGTATAAATTTAGATTTAAAGGCTTCTAAGAAGATTTTGTTTTCAAAACACAAATATTCAGAATTTAAAATCAAAGAAACACTTAATAAAAATATTTCAAAAAACTGTTATTAGTTAAACTATAAAATTCGGTAAATTAATTTGAAAATTTAAAAAAAGAATACATTAATTTTTGGTAAATTTATTTAATCGGCCTCATCGGTAAAAGTTATGTTCCTCAGTAAGAACAATTCAAGATTATGAAAATAAAAATTTGTTCCATGAGGGAAAAGATAATGGTATGTAAAAAAAATGCTTCTAATTAAACTCTACTCGTTCATTTTCAATATCGATTCCTTTCTGCCAACTTAACTTTACTGATTAAAATATAATATGAAGATGAAAAATATTAGTTTTTAACATTCTAGAACATTTACAATGGTTAAAAATATTTATTGAATTTTAAATGATGATCCAAGATTCAGCATTTTGGTGTCTATGTTTTAATGATTGATATGGTAGATTTTTGCATTCTGAACTCGAATCTTTTGTCAGATTTTGTCTATCACCTCTCGTTTTGGTGAAATGGAGTTGATAAATTCATAAATGAATCTGTTTTGAGCGAAATCAATCATTGATAACCGTGCTTCACATCAACAGGAAAGATGAAAACTGATTCTGATTTTTTTTTTAAATATTATACTTTAATCAATTCAAAAATTATATTTTTATGATGATGATGATGATAAATGATCTAAAAAAGTCTAATTCAAAAGTTTTTAAAAATTTGAAAAATAAACTATTTCTGACATTACTGAAGAAAGTTAAAAAATTGGTTTTATTTCATTTAACAAATTTGTTGTAATCTGTTAAACGATTTGATTTTTACTTGACAAAATATTGAAAATTATAGTAACTCCTACTTCATAAAAAATTCGTTAAAAATCTATTATTTACTTTACAGAATTGGAAAATTTAAGCAGATACAAAATTTCTATGACTTGTTTCGTAGAAGTCGAAAATTGCTGCGAACTTGTGGAAAGTTAATTCAAAGCTTTGTCAGAAAAGTGTCGAATTTTCTTAAATAATTTTTACCTATTTTAAAAAGTTTTAGGGAAACAAAATCAATCAGAATTAGCTCGTAAGCCCTTTGCACCTCAGAAAAATGTGAATTTTGGGGCTGTGTGTATTTCGAATAAGGAGTTGAGCATTTCACAAAGTTGAGGCTAAAATTGGTTATAAAAAAGCAATTTTAAAGAAGAGGTAGGGTTTTTGTGTTTCAATATTTGAGTTTCAATATAAAAGGTTCATTAAATTGCAAATCAAAATTGACAATTTAAAATTAGTTTCAATACGTGAACGTCATAAAGAGTCGTTGAACGATATGTCTTAGATCTCGAGTGTTATTAGGACTTATTAGCCAATTTTCTGACAAGTTTGTTAACAGTTATTTTCAAACACCTTTTGGGATTAAATTATTCCTTGTTACTACATTAAATTTATGACTTGAACTAAAAATTGTAAATAGAAAAATGAGCCCCCTTGAACCGGTCCTTCCTTCGAACAATACTTCATTTCATGATATTATAACATTTTTAATCGGTTTTGACAGTAGAAAAGCTCTTTCGATACATTAACTTGAAAATTGTTCTAGGTGATCATTTGTCTTATTTAATAAATACCAAGAAAGTTATTTTACAAAAGGTAGAACTATTTTATTTTCATCTACAGCCACAAAAAATCCTCAAATATTGTGCTTGTGCTTAGCATTGGAGCTTACTTCTTCCATCTTCGCCAGCTGACTCAGCGAAATGTTGGGGATAGTACATCATTTGTGTACGATATTTTTGTGCTTTTCCAGGGAAATGCTTATTTTTACGAAAATTTTGAAAACTGGAGCTAACGACTCACAAAGTTTTTAATTGAACTGTAAACAACAATATCCAGCAGAAACCAGTTGTTTATTTAGGTCAAAGTTTGGCTTTGCGAAGGAAAGCCACAACTTTTTTCTCTTCTTCTTGACAGTTGCTAAGTTTTTCACGCAGACTTTAACTGTCTGATGAGATGACATGCAACCAGGATGTGTTTTCAGATTATTATTGTGTCACAGGATGGGCAGATAGGAGGGTCCTTTTTTATGAACAGATGTTGTTATGTGAAGTGAGTGTGACCGATGCGAGGTCGGGTAAGAGCTCTTCTTTCGTTTGAAGTAGATCTGTCTGTCCATTTGGCAGTGGAGTTTTCCATTTCTCGCAACATCAAGTACCTTAGTATCATTTTCAAAATTTGAAAACGTTACTTGACCAAAAATGAAACTTTTTAGACCCTATGCGTTTTTTCTAAATCGAAAGACAATTCAATTTGTCACACCCTAGTGTCCAGTAAGTGTTTCATCTGCTAGCGTTCCAGAGAGATCCGCATTGACGTGATTTACCGCTACCCATTTTGGGCTTATTATCTTCACTCGAAAAAATAAAAACCCTACTGCCACAGAAAAATTAGGCCCAATTCGTAGAGTGCTTTCTTTTTGGTCAGCGGAGTCGGGATGCTGCATGACATATGCTACCAAGAATAACACAAACAACAACAACAACAACAACAACAACAACGAGCAGCAACAACATTAACCAAACACCTATGTACATAGGTAGATGTGGCTGACGGATCATCGTTACCGCCAATGTCAGGTTGCATATCGTTGGAGAATCTTCCCAGAAGAGTGGTTACGTTTCGGAATTTTGCTGCTTCCTCTTCATGGAGCTCCCAACTCCCAGTGCCTGTGTAGTGTCTGGAATGAGTGCAGCGATTTTGTGGCATGCATATATACGTATACACAATTCATAGAGTCATGTGTTCACTGGACTCATAATGGAACGTGAAATTAACCGTTGCAATTGGAGCCAACATCGAAGACGGAGATCGGAGCGTCAGATCTGATGCCAAAGCATTGGATGATGCCAAGAAGAGAAGACGGACGGGAGATTCATAGCTATTATTGGATCTATCTTCGGAGCATCTGAGATGAAACGAATTAATTGGCGAGCCAGTTTCGGATTGATGCTGACTTAACACACAAATGATAACTTCCGAATCGGATTGGCAATGCGAGCTCAAATGTGCGTAAAACAGGGCAACTGATAGGAGATATTGAATTATTATCATTGGAGATTTAGAACGGATATCGCTTGTTACACATCTGAGCTGTCCGACTAAGGTGTAAATAATTTACATCTGAACAGTGCTTCATGTGACTTGGACATTAGATTGAGTCAATTTGGGGTCATTTTTGAATTTCTCAAACCCTGGGGTCTCGAAAACTTCACTTTGGTTCAAAACTCATCAATGATTTTTTGCAGAATTTTGAAGTAGGGGAGAGTGGGGTATCGTGGGCCATGGGGAAACGTGGGCCACTTTTAATATCTCAGATGTGTGTTGAGATAAAAATCTCAATCCAACTGTCATCGTCGTCGCTTTGCGTGAGCATATATTTCTATATGTTGTTCACTGAAATAGGCAACATCTGCTTCTTTTATTTATCAAGATAAAAAAAATTAGAAAAATTTGCTTAAAAAATTAAAAAAAAAACACCCGCTAATTTCATCGATGGGTGCATAGTAAAAATATGCTCATACGCTTATGATCTTAGTTTTGTCATGATCTTTCACGTGGAAAAAGAATTTTTGATGAAACATCAATAAGTCACACAAACGCAACCAATTTGCAAATCATAGCTTGTGGGGAATCGTGGGCCACACATCTTGAATCACCTATATTTTTATGTTTTTATGCACAACTTAAAATACGTTTTTCCTATCTGTAAAGTTTTTTATGCCAAATGAAGAATTATGAAAAATATTTTGTCCATCCTATATAAGAAATTTTGCCAAAACGTTCGCGAGCCAGGTTTTGGAATCTTTTCGATCATACACAGCTCTAGTTTTTATTTCATCATCTGAAATTGCTTTAAAATAACGAAATGAATTATGAAATCACAGTTTTGGGTCAACTCATAAGCTTTGCATGTTATTTGGTCAATTTGGATTTAGTGGCCCACGATTCCCCACCATTTTTTAAAATCCAAAAAATATTGCTTTGTTTCAAATTGTCAGAATTTGGGGAAAATAACTTATTAAAAATTTAAAAATATCTTATGATACCTTGAAAATGTAGAAAACCATACCATTTTTTATTTTCATTTTATCTTTTAAAGTAAAGAAGTTATGGAACAACGAAAAAAGTGGCCCATGATTCCCTACTGATTTAAGCTTAAAAATGTCGATGACATCCATGGCCTCGAAGGCAGTCGAGGGTTAATAAATATTTTAAAACTATTTCATTTTTATTTTTAAAATTTAAGGCTCCTATATCATAGGGTCAAATTAATTCATTAATGTGTAGATTTTTAAGCTTTGTCATGGAAAACTGAACTTGCACTACTTAGACCATTATTTTATATATATTTTTTATTATTCATCAACACGAAACCTCTGATTTATGATTGTGTTTTTTTCTTCTTACTAAAACACTGACTTAAATTTACTGTTCTCAATAAAATAGAAACAAATTTGATTTGAAAAAAAATATGACAAGAACTGTGGGTTGTAAAAAAAATTATTCATGTTCAATATTCATATGCAAATTTATATCTCCAAACTTGAAGCTACCGGAACTGCTTCTGTCAGCAGTAATAAAACAAAATTTGCACATTTACAGGTCCCCAATTCTCCTAGTGTTTTTGGCTTATCTCAGCTGAAAACATCTTCCAAAACAGCCACCGACAAGCGATTATCATTTTATTGATATTGTCTACCAACAAAGTTTTTTGTAGGACTTTGTCAATTTTGCATCTATTAGCTGAGTGGGATAGGAGGAAGTAAAATGAATTTCCCTCCTAGTGGAGCTTCACCATCGTCGAGTTTGTGGGCATTAATCAGTGCAGCGGCTTTTTTGTTTGTTTTGAGATATTTCTTTCATATCTGTTCTTCTTTGGCTCTGCAACCATAAAATAAATTGTTATCAAACCGAGGCTGCCAACAAATTAGTGGCTACTTCCTTTAGAGTTATCACAAAAAAGATAGACCGTGTTTTATGTGTTGTGTGGCCTACATAACTGGTGAAAAATAGTAAAGAAAAATTAATAGGCTGAATTATTTTAAATTAATCTGAAAACGCCTAAATGTCTGTTCGTTCGAGATTTGAAATTTAAACCTAGAAGCCTATTTGTGCATATAACTTCTGTGTAAAAATATATAATCACAATATTTGAAAATTAAAAAAAATACTACAAATACTCAGGATTTAATTCAAGAAAACTGAAAAAAATTAAAAATTAAAATGAAATAATAAAAAAAAACAAAAAATATCTGTCGTACTAATTATTTAAATTTAAAAAAGGAATGTGAAATCAAAAATCATTATTAAGAACCCAAAAAATATTTTTTTTTTTTTCAAAACATACTTGAGATCTAAACCAAGACTAAGGCAGCTGTCAGCAAATACATTTGTTAAAAATGCTTAAATTATGAAAAAAAAACCACCAACAGGATTGAGATTGGAAAGAAATAGCAAAAAAAATTAATAAAAAACAAAATGCTATAAATTCAGATTTCCATTTAATTTATTCAATTAACTAATTTATATTAAATCAAGGTGTAAGAAATTTGAAGACTTCAAGAATTTCTTTTTTTAAAACACAGCATAAATCAGATTTCAATTTTACATATAGTTTCAAATTCAGAAACATGAGGTTCATTTTTACAAAAGATTATACATTTTAAAATCCTAAATTCAAAATGATTCTAAAAGTTCTGGGTAATTTGAATCATGGACTATGAAACAAGACCTCAATTATGTGTTAAGAATCATGGTTTTGATATTTATTGATGGAAAATTTAAATATGAAAGATAGAATTCTGAATAAATCAGATTAGATAAAGACAATAGAAAAAGTATTCACAATCCAACTTTTTGTGGAAATTTTAAATTTAGAAACTTCGATTCAGATTCTAAAATCATTCTTAGATTTATATAAACTGTCTTTAAACCCAAAATTCTAATTTCAATATACAAAAGAAACCAAAATGAAAAAAATAAAGATCAAAATAAAATTTGATTAAAATATCAAAACAGAAAAAAGAAAAACAATCGTTCAGATGATTTTTTAATGGATGCTAACTGTTGTTGTCAAATATTTCACATAATCAGCCCGGGTTAATTTGGCTTAAATTAATATAAAGAAAAATAACTTCACGTTGGGTGTTTACATTCGAATGTTTTGAAGAAATGACCCGAATAAAAGCAATAAAAAAAAACCGAAACAAAATATTTCCACCTTCCGACTCATAAAACAGTGTTTTTTTGTAAGAAAAAATCAAATGATATATATTATTTTCGAAAAAATTTAATTGTTGATTTGACAGCTTGGTAATAATCTGCATATAAAGGCGGAACAAATTTTAAATCCTTCTTTTGTCACTTGCGAGTTGGAACTTCATGAGGAAGGAGTAACAGTAAAAAGAATTCTGATATTCAAAAAAATGGAACAAATGTGACAAAAACTTGCATGCAACAAACTTGCATACAATTTAATTTGCATAATTTCTAAAATTCGAGTTATTTTAAATCAAAAATTCGAAGATATTTCAAATACAAAAGGAGATAAAATTCCCACCGTCCCACCGTTTATCTTTTTTCATTTTTAACTGCTTGAATTTTCGATGAATTTATTTAGAATTTTTCAATAATTTAAAATTTTAAAAAAATATGATTTTCGGAAAATCGAAGAGGGAGGGTGACGAAAAAGAATTTGATATTTGTTCCGGCTTAATTGCTATGAATAATCAAAAATTCAAATTCCAATGAATCTCAATTGGAAGAAAAAAAAATCTTAAAAATGTTTCATACCAGTTATTTGTAACATAATATGAGGATTCAATTCCGGAAATTCAAAATCTTCCCAACTTTTATAAAGCTGAAATTCAGAAGATTGTTATTTAATATTTATTTTGAGCAGTGATTAAAAAATTTCAAAAATGCAAAGCAACACAATTGAGATACTCCTATGCTACTATCGATTTTGATGACGAAAGCGTTTCATAAAGTAATAAATTTGCAAAAATTAATGTATGAAAAATCGTATTTTATTTAATTTTTTTTTCTTTATGTACTCACCATTTCCAAAAGTTAAAAATGATTTTTGAGGAAAAATAAAAAAATCATGAAATGAAGGGTTAATTTAAAATCATTTAAAAATTTCATAAAAATATTTCATGAAGTTCATTCGCATCAATATTTTTCTCGTTCAATGCCGGAGCAACAATAATTTTTTTAATATTTACTGAACTTTTTTCTTACACTAAGATTTCTTAAAACTTATTAATAACGAATCAAAGTGATTTCTACAGAAACATTGAAATTACTTGAGAAATTTTACACTTTTAAATTTTTTTTCACCAAATAAGCTTTAATCAATATTTTAGAGCTGAAAACAAAACCGACGATTTTCTCAACATTGTTACCTTCTAAGTTCATAAAGTAAATTCTATAGATGGCTTAAAATATTTTGAAGAAATTTTGAAAATGTTTGTAGACCAGGCCCATGCAAAGGACCCGTCGTTGGAAGGGGGCGGTTAAAAATAATAACAATACAAAAATGCACAATAAATCCGTTAAGTCATTAAGGAATATTCAAAATAATGTTCATTTCTTTTAAACTACTAATTTTGTTGAATTTTTGATAAGAATCAGTCCACAGAAATAGAATACAACAATATAACACCAGATTTCAAAAGAAATAAACCCTTTAGTGCATGTCTTTTCCTTAATATAAATAAATAGCAGCTATTGATTCAGAGAAAAAATAACATTTTAACACTAATAACACAACTGAACAGGTTTTGAGATCGTTATTTGAGTATAATAAAAGTTATGGCCCATCAAAGTTGAACAATAATTTTAGAAATTCTTTATTCATTTCAATACGATCTTGCAATTTTTTATCAAACCTTAATTTGATGCAGGAAGATGTTCGCGGTTAATTGAGGTAAAAAAAATGTCAGTGCATATTTGAAAATCTATAGGAATAAAAGCGATTTTTCAAAAACTACTTTTTCAATAAATAAATAAATTGGATATTTCAATTCTTTCAATTCAGAGCAATTTCACTGGTGTTGGGGGAAAGTGGTAAAAATTTTGACACTTGTAGCACATTTTGAAAATTTTACCATGCAAAAATGTTTCCAAGATCTTTGGGCATTGTATTTTTTACAGCACTATTTCTATTCCAGCCGTATGTAATAGAAATATTACCATTTTTGCATCACAGCATGTGAAACTACAACACATGTTGTTAAAAAACTTGAAGGCCACAGATCTTGAAAATGTTTTTACATGGCAAATTTTCAAAATGGGCTAAATGCGACAACATTTCAACCACTTTTTCCCAACACCAGTGAACTTGCTCTAATAAATATACCATGGGCTAATTTCTTTGTTTTATTTTAATCTCTAGAATATTTTTGTCAATACATCACTGGAAAATATCCAAACGTTTCCATGATATTTGGATTTTGTTTTATGCATTAAAGGGTTAAATTCAAATCCTAAAATGAATTTAAGATCAGATCAGCAATTAAACATAATTAATGCTGGTTTAGCAAATTGAAAATGCTTGTTAATTTTTATTCATCTTCACTTACATTTCCATTCTTTATTTTGAATTGGAGGGGTGGTTGAAAAATTTCACTCAATAGCTTGAATTTGAAAAAATATAATATATACTAAAAAATTATATCATGTTTTGAAATTTGAACTCTCGAGGAAAAAAATCAATTTCAAAAAAATAATCTATTCCTAAAACATAGTTGATGATTGAATTTAATTTGATTTAAAAAAATTGCCATATTTTCAATTGATCATTGAAAGTTGTTAGTGACAAAGTTCAGCTTGGGAAATGGGTGATTTTTTAACTGGTCATTATGAAACCGATAGAAATAAAAAAAAAAGTTTCATTTTTTTGATTTAAACATTGAAACACCAAAAGCGTTCAAAGTTTTGCTTTAAAGTGGCTACTTGTAATTGCTTTGGGAACTTTTCATACATTAACTGAAAAATCATGATCGATTAAAAAACATTATTTAAAATAATAAAAATTAGTGAATCGATTATGAAAATTCAAGTGCGTTTATACAGTTTAAAATTTTAAACTGTAAATATTTTTTTACCGTCAATTGAAACATTGAGTCCTGATAGGAATAATAGAAAGAAACTGGGGTTTACTAATTAATCTTTTAAGAAGATTATATGATCAGAAAACAAAAATTTTGAATTAAAAAATAAAGACAATATGCTTAAAAGTATTTCGAAAAATAAAATACTTGATTTTTTTTGAAAATTATACTTAAAAAGTTTGTATATTTGTTTGAAAAAAAACATGTCATGTCATGAATATCAAAAAGATAAGTTTTTTTACATCTCAGATAATAAAAGCTTCTAACCATTTTTAAAACTATTTTATATAATTTAAGTGATAACTCAAGAAAACCACATTTCGTGCCTATGTTAAACCGATAGATTTAGGCGTCCTAAACTCGAATCTTTACAGAGTTTTTGTCTATTGCCTCTAGTTTTGGTGATATAGAGCTTATAAGTTTAAAAATGCATCAATGTTGAGTGAAATCAATCATGAATAACTGATGAACTAAGAAATCTACAATTAATAAAAATCTGATTCCGAATGATGATAATAAATGATCAAAAGTAGTGAAATCCATCAGTTTTTTTTTTTCAAAATTTGAAAGAAACTATAACAAGTATTTCTGACATTACTGAAGAAAGTTTATAAAAAGGTTTAATTTAGTTTAACCTATGTTTGAAGTTTGCAAAATGATTTGATTTTTGCTTACACAAGTATCGCTCATTCCATTATGGTTGAAACTTCTTTAAAAAATCGTTGAAATCCTGTTATTTTACAGAATGGGGAAAAGTGAACAAATTAAAAACTTCCCAAACATTTTTTAGCGAAAGTCAAAATTACTAGTGGTCTTAGGAAAAGTTGATTATTTATTGAAAACCTTTATTTAAAAAACCATTAAAAATTGTTTAAAGTTTCATCAAAAAATGGTCAATTTTTTAAAAATGATTTTTACATATTTTTTAAAGTAATTTGAAAACAAAGGCTGATAGAAAAACAACTAACTCCATATTTGGATTCAGGAACATAAGTTAAAACATCTCACCATTTTAAAACTTATAAAAAGAATTTATTTGATTACTCAAGGAAGCATTATTTTGGAGCCTACATTAGAAAAATTTGGTAGATTTGAGCGTCCTGAACTCTAAACTTTTATAAGGTTTTGTCTTTCACCTCACTTCTAGTTTTGGTGATATAATGTTTACAATTTTTAAAATGATGTTAAGTTGAGTTTTGAGTGAAATCAATCATTGATAACTGATAATTTAACAAATCTAAATGAAATTAAAAAAAAAACAATTCGTTTTGCATGATTACCAATTTTTTTAATTGAAATAAAATCATTTTTCAAACTTTCTTCAGTAATATCAGTAGTAATTGTAATGATATGTTTTCAAATTTTTAAAATCTATAGAAATTAACTTTTTTAGATAGATCATCATTATATTCATCAAATGTTGAAGCTTATTCTGCGACTCGAGTGACGTGACTAAAAAAATTTCGCTTCTTCGTTCAGAAAATGCTTAAGAATAAAATTCAAGTATCGATGAGTTCTGAAGACCAATAGCTACTCATCCGAACGAAAATTTCGAGGCTATTTTTGAAGTTTTATAGTAAGCTACTAAAACAAGTTCAGGTTTAATAAGTGGTTTAACAAGTCTTAAAAAACAATTTGTGTTACTTGGGAGGCTATTTAAGCCAGCAAAACGATATAAAATTTCACATTTCACGTCACTCGAATCGCAGAATAAGTCCCAATATTTGATGAAGATAATGATAAATTATCTAAAAAAGTTTATTTCTGAAGATTTAAAAAAATTGAAAACATAACATCACAAGTATTACTGCTATTACTGAAGAAAGTTTGAAAAAACAGTTTCATTTCAATTAAAAATACTGCTCTAAATTTGTTTTAAAAATATCTCAAGTACAATTTGGTTTAAAACTTTTTCAAAACATTCGTTAAAATTCCATATTTTACAGAACTGGATAAAGAAATAAATAGAAACCTTGTATAACTGCGGTCTTGAGGAAATTTGATAATTGGTGTAAAAGCTTCATAAATTTTTTAATGTTTTGTAAAGAAATTTCTCAAATGATTTAAACCTATTTTCAAAAGTTATTTCAAAAATAAAAGCTGATAGAAAAAAAACTTATTGCAGATTTGGATTCAGGGCCCCCAAATTATCATTCTAAGTTCTTAAATTCTTTGCACCTTGGAAAAAAGTGTGGCCTTGTGTTATTTTTCAAAACCCTTTTTAAGGTAGAGTTGAGCCTTCAAAAGAACATGAAAAATATTTAAATTGAGGCTTAAAATAGATTCTTGAAGAATATTTCCTATCGGCGATAAATTTGTAATGCCTTACATGATTTTTTTTGTAATCAGGAAGATTAGTTGTAAAGTAATGGATACTAGATTTTAGATTTTGTTTTGTGAATTCTTTTGACTATTATGAACACTAAACACCTGTCACTGGCTTCCAACTTGGTGATGTTTAAAATTTGTATTTGATGTATGAATTTTGAAGTTTAAATAGTTGGTTTCATATTAATAACTTGTTTAGTTACACTTGTTAATAAAACCCATTATTAAGGTCGAGTTTTTACGTGCCAAGATTTGAAAAGGCATATTGAATTGCAATTCAAAACTTACAATAAAAAATTAGCTTCTATACGTGAACGTCATATAGTGTCGTTAAATGAAATGTCTTTGGCCTAGACTGATTTAGGTCTAAATTCTGCCGGAGGCGAGCCAATTTTCAGACATGTTTATTAAAACTTTATTTTTAATACTTTTTGGGATCAAAAAATTAAGTACATACTAAGGTAAACTCATTTCTTGATCTGAAAATTTTACTTGGAAAAAATCTCTATGGAGGGGGCGTAAAACCCCATTGGGCTTAGGGGTGATTATCAATTAATTAAATTCAAATAACAATATATTCTCGTTCTCTGTTTAAAAATAAGCAGATTCCGAAAGTAGTATGTCAATTTGAAGTAGGGGAGATTTGTAGCTTTCACGAATATATGTAGTTTGTGGTTTGATTTGTCGTTAAATTAAGTGGTTATTTATCGAAAAATATTACTCAAAGATTATAAAAACTTAAGTACTTCGAGATATCCAATAATAAATAAAACTACCTTACAAACGGAAATTTATAATTTACACGAGATATTCTGAAGGGAAGGAAGACATTCCCAACTCCCAGTTATCTTAAGAAACTGAAATCTCTTCCACCCGGCACGAAAGTAAAACCCACACCAAACCCAACCACTCAATTTCCCGTCCGTCTACAAACTCCCCCTCAAAGAGGGTATAATTATCGCCAAGCCGGGCACACGTCTGGCCAAGTTGGCCAAGTTCATTATCAGAATGACCTATAATTAACCTGATGATCATCAAAGTATCAGCAACTGAAGCGGTACGAGACGACGTCAACAGACAAAGTTGATAATAATCGAGCCCAACCTCCATCGGAATCAATCTTCCAGCCGAGTAAAAGGTATCGATCGATGCCATCGAAGCGACCCGGAGAAGGATCCGGAAAAACCAGCTCCCCTATCCGGACTACACCGATACATCCGGAACAGGGCACTTTTCCGGCCCTTCGTTGGAAATGAGTTTTAACGCCCATCGATGACTCGCAAACCCGTTTTGAGCCATGACTGAAGGCGGTCTATAATTAGAACAGCTCCTCAAGCTTCCATCAACTACTTACTAACTAAGAAAAGTCGGAATTCAAACTTACTTTTCTTTTTTCTCTGTTATCCTCTCCTCGTTCAGCTGATAAAACACCAACTCAAACAGTTGATAATTACTGCTGCAATCTTTCGGCGTCTTATTGAAGGTCTCTAAACTGACTTTTTTTTCTACAAGCACTTCAATCTTCAATAATCCGAAGGTATTCCTCAGAGTTGATGGTCAGTAAGTCGAATCGATGTTCCACACTATTGTTCCGCTATTATTTTCCTTCCCCGGTTACTGGTTTTTCATTCTCAGAGCAGCCACTTGATAAGAATTTTTCAGAACACTTTTGCGGAACAGATGTGAGGCCGTTCGTTCTTATTTTTTGCTTGCCTGCCTTGTTTGCCTTCAGCTAATAAATCTTCCCAGCTAGTTGAACAGCAGGAATTCTGCACTCACTCTTGAGGGAGTTTTTCTTGCCACGGCGAAAATGACTTGTAGAAATTCAAATAACATCAACAACAACAGCGTTTTCTTGCTCCTATAACCGTGAGCCCTCGATATTGTAACTCGTAAGAACAATTTCAATTAGCATAGAACACGGGTTTTGATCGCTTTTTGAGCTGTACACTGATTAAGACTCCGAAGTGAACTAATTTTTCCGCACTAATGAGAAGGGTTTAAGGGGAGGGTTCCACTGCTTGATTTTACAAATCTTATTCATTAACTTCAGAAATGGCCCTTCTAGCTGGTCCGTTTGCTAGGGGATAATCTCACCAAAAGCGCACAACTTATCTCACCAAAGTATCTTCAGGGACTTTTTTGATCCGTTTCACGGTTCAACTTTTGTCATCAAGGTCTGCTCAAGACTCAACCTTAGTAAGTTGGAAATAATCCAGATGCTCCGAAGCACAACAGCACAAAAAAAACTCAAAGTCCCACAGAGAAAAATTTCCACTAAAACCGACTTTGCGAACCTTGGAAGAAAAACCGCGCATGCACACAGGCCAACAACAGACGGAAAACTGACCGAACTCCCGGGATTGGAACCGAAACAAACCCCCTGTCTTCAGCTGTTCCAAACGGCACGCGAATATCAAACTAGCGGATTTCCACGAGGTCCCCCACATTCGGGAAAGATCACCAACTTCGGGTGAAGGCCACATTCACTCCTCCCTAATGCTCTAGTGAATGTGGCGCCAGAGCTTATCCGGAGAAAAGAGAAAGAGTAAAAGCACCGACTACCGACCGTGTGGATGAATTCTCTCTCCCTCGATCAACCCTCTAACAAAATGCGCGCATCTCGTTTAGAAAAGCACCGTTTGATCGTAAACGGAGAACGAGAGTGCGAAAAGAAATTGTGCGGGAGTTTTCCCTCGGTCTCTAAACATTTCACCGTTCGTTCATTCGTTGATGGTGTTCATTCGCCGTACTAACCTGGTCGGCGGGATTGATTATGAATGCGATCGGCTTAACCCATTCGAGACGGAGGCCTTTTCACGACATTCGAACTCATAGTACTTCACTCTTAGATAACTTTCATGTCGTTTGTTTTTCATCAAAACCATTTCCCAATACATTTTGCCTAACATTTGCGGATTCCATTGGTATAAGAATATTATTTTTCCGAGCAATAGTAAGCTCACAATGAAAGTTTGTGCTGACAAAGGTACAAAAATTCCATTGCACACACGGTGTGCAATCGGTCTCGAATGGGTTAAGCGTTTTCTTTCTCCTCACTTAACTGCCGGCAACTGACTGAGCACGATGGGTTAAACAAAACGAAGATGTCTGGATAGGAAAAAAAAAAACGGTTCGTCGCTTGCTGGTTGCGTCGTTGAAGTCTTTTGAATGCATAGAAGTCACTAGCGTGTGCTAGTCGCTTTACCAGCTGAAGACGGCCAGTCGATCAGCAGATGATTGATTTCAGGCTGGTTCTAGCTAGAATTGGGATAGAACAACTTTTCATTCCATATCAAAGAATACAAATATTATCTGTAAAAACGTTGTCTAAACATGACTTTTCCCTCGGACCAATACAACTTTTATGTAGTAAGTTTTGGCAAACACTAATCTCACATTCAAAACTTTAAGATCGTTTTCTTTTTTTTATTCTAAAATTTCTAACCTGAGATGTTTTCCCTAACTTAATTTTTTATGTTTGGTCTCTATTAACAATTACAAATAGCTTAATCCTTCTGTCTTGGTCTTTTAGTCATCCATAAAGCATCTCCTCTGTTTGTAAAAAAAAAGAACAATATCTCGTCCACCAAAACGGCTTGCTTAAAAACTAAAACTCTGCTAAAGTTATCCAAACTACGGTAACGAGAAGCCATCTCCAAATCCTGACGGGAAATTCAACTCCCGTGTTTGAATCCCAGTAGTTGAGCGGCAGTTGACTCGACATTTTTTTTATACTAACACAAATTGATTAATCAGGGATAAGCAACCCGCATGTGTCCCTCGAGACATGGTTGTGCAGCCCGCGAAGCTTTTCTTTAATAGAATTTATATTACTTTTTTTACGACAGACTGTAAATCATTATTCAATACTGGTCCATACTCATTAGAAAAAATGATATGTCAGTAACTTAATTAAATATGCACTTTACTTGTTTGCAGTTGCATTTGCCCAAAAACTATTAAAATTGTTAATTTTTCCTAAAATTTTAAGCATTTATTGTGATCTAGTCAAGGCACAGATGTAATCTTATTTATTGACAAAACGTAATATTGGAGTTTTTTCCAAGATTCCATTTACTTTATAATTCTTTATAATAGGTAGTTATTTTATAATCCAAATCCATGAAAGTGGATCGAGAGGATTATCAAAAAATCGCTAGGCTACAGATGATCACAGGCATTTCTAAGTCCATTAGTGAGATCATAATTTCTTCGTTTCAAGCAAAGGTAAAAAATTTATGATGAATTTGATCATCAGATATTTTTTAAAAATCGAATTACAGAGCCCGTTTTTTTTGGCAACATTTGATTTTGGCAACATTCGATTTTGGCAACATCCGGTTTTGGCGCATGTGCCCAAATCGAACGGTTTTTAGAAGTGACATTACTTTTTATAAAAACTATAGTTTTCTCTATAAAAGGACCAACATAATTTGATTAAACACCATAAATATATTTTAAAGTTCTGAAATGGTGATAACTTACAACAACAATAAACAAAGGTTTTTTAAAATATAACTAAAGGACTCAAAAATGACAAAAAGATGAAAAATTCAAAAAATTAAAAAAACAAAAGACTAAAAATGACAACAAACAACTTAAAATTTATGAAGAATGACAAAAACAGCTAATTTGACAAACAAAACAAATATTATAAACAAACAAGAATAGTAAAAAATGCATCGAAAACATGAGAAAAATAACAAAAATTGAATAAAAATTGTCGAAAATTTGTATTTTGTAAAAATAAGAGAAAAAAAATAAGAAAAAAACCGTTCGATTTTGCAAACATAAAATGTTCGGATATGTTGCCAAAACCGAACGGGGTCTATATTTCATTAAATTCAGAAAATGGCTTAGCTCTTAAATATCGAGAAAGTAAAATTAAAACCATAGCCAAGATATTTTTTTTTGAATTTTTGAGTAATAAAGACTGGGTGAACGAATTCAGATTTCTATTAACGTGACTAAGCATTACAGTTTCCGACAAAAATTTTGGATTCTCAACAAAAACAATATTTGTAATTCAGTGATTCAGCCCAAAAATTTTGTGACAAATACTTTTGATGCTATTTTCAGAAATTTCATAGAAAAATCATGCCGAACATCGGTAAATTGAGTCTTTTTTCTTGAAAATAGGCAATCGACAGTACCATAGTCATAAGGTTTTCATGAATCAATCCAATCAATCAATCCATCAAACAAAAAAAGTTTTTCCTAGAGAAGGGTTCAAACCTATTCCGAATCACAAAAATTTGAATGTTTTTCTGTGGTTTGAAAATGTTTAGAATTTTCGTTTCTAATAAAAAAAACAAAGAGAACAAACGAGTTTTTGTTTGTAAGAAAGATCAGTGAAAAAGTTCAAAACGATTAAAAAATGATCAAGATTAAGTTGTGCAGATACTTGCTCGATTTTGGTTGATATTATTCACCTTGTATCAAAAAAAATAAGTTTTCTCTAAAAACATAAATTCGTTTTATTTTTTCTTTTTATCGTCAAAAATTTGTCGTTTAAATGAATGACGTAAAGCTATTTTTTGTAATTTCTTTATTTGAAGCGGCCTATACCTTAAGGCTTTAAGGAAACAAACTCGTTTTGTATATTTACAACTGTTTGCTTACGATTAGATCGTCACTTTTTGAAGAGAACAGGAAATAGACAGGGAAATATGAAAATATAAAGAGTTAAAGATGAAAATCAATAGCTTTTAGAAAATGATATATTCGAACATGTAATCAATATCCATCGCAGCTAGTACATCTCTTACTAGAGACGACGTAAATCTCTGCTAACTATTAATCAATATTATTTTGTGTGCCGCCCGGCCAAAAATATTTCAAATTCAATTTTTCCCGTAGCTGCAAAAGGTTGCTCACCCCTGGATTAAATGGATACGCTCATCACAAAAAAAAACATGTAAAACGCATTAATCATAAAATTTTATATTCATAAAAAAAATAGTTGAACAACATAGTTGCACAAAGTATTTAAGGTTAAATTTGGAATAAAACTTCAATATTCTAAACTGAAAACAAATATTGTTTACAGCCTCTAATATAAAAATATTTAGAACAACCTTTTTGACGCTAGGTAAATACTTTTTCAAATCTTGGAAAACATCACATCACAATTTATGTAAACAATATTTGCCAGAATATTTTCAGCACGTTTCCGAGCCGTGCTGAATACGGACAATTTTATATAACAACCTGACAAAATCCGGGCATTTGATTTCAAAATTGACGGCCAAAAATCCGGGCAAATTATGTCAAAACCCAGAAATTCTCAACAAAAATCAAGAAAAAATAGTTGAAAAAAAAAGTCGGAAAAATCATCTACAGATTTTGAATCGTATTTAAGGCTTCCAGAAAAACTTCCATGATTATTTTTTTATAAAACTTGAACAAAAAATTGCGTTTTGGAGGCTAAATAAAAAAAAATCTAACACATTTTTTTTATAGTGTGAATAAAGTGAATAAATCCAGCAAAATCCGAAAACTTTTCAATGAAATCCGGGCAACCGGCCCGGGCTGAACTGTTCCCAAATTTTGTATTGAATATCCGGGCAAACCCGGATAAAATCGAGCAATCTGGCGACCATGATGTAAACTATTTGTATCATTTTGCTATTTTTAACTCTGCAACAATTCTGTAATTTAAATGAGCTTGTTACGGTTGTATTTTTTTCTTTTCAATACAGTTTTGATTTAACCAGTACTCAACAGAATATAAATATATATTTCCTAAAATTTCAATAATTTCGTTCAGTATAATCGGTAAGTAGCGTGTCCCATGATACGTCTTGTTTTATTTGGTAGAAAATGGTAGAATAAATAATGTTGTAAATATACATGGTTGTGCTACAGTTTTAACGTGTAGCAAAACCTCAAAAATGGGCAAATATGACATACTTATTTGAACTTTGTATATTTGAACACAATGCATTGAAATTCAGATCTCAAATTTATTTTTAAATATACATTTTTATCAAACATTGAAACCTGATTCCTACTTTAACTGAAAAACAAAAATTTATATACAAGTTAAAAAAAATTTGATCGAGTTGTACATTTAAATTACGATGATTAATGAAAATCAGTTCAATCGAATTACAAATTAAAATTAAGAATAGATACACAATTGATAATTTAAAACTCAAATTAAAAGTTTCTGCCTATACATGAAAAGACTGGTATCAAATTCTGAAAATAATAATACCATTTTGAATTAAACTTTAAACGAAAATAATGGGTCTATGTAAATCAAGACCGAAGATCTCAGGTGTAAAACTCAAAACGCTACGTAATTTTCATTGTAAAAAATATTTACATCAAAGTTCCAAAAAAAATCTGGGATGCGATAAAGATTCCAATACAAAAAATATTATTTTCGAATTCCTTGAATAAATTTCCAGTTTGAGATAAAAAAAAACAGATTTGAAAAAAACTGTGTGAAAAAAAAATCCCTGCATTCCTTCTCACCTCTATTCCCAATAGAATCTTTTATTTTTTCATTGAATTATTTAATTTTATAAGTTTTTTTTTATTAAATTTGATTTATTATCTGCATATCATTTATCTCATTTCTATTTACATTCTTTCTCGCCTCTATTCTCAGTTGAAACTTTTAACATATTGACTTTTGTTTTCTTTTTAATTTTATTTAACAAACCCTTTATTTTTATTCCATATTCCACAGCTTTATTCTCGATCCAACAATTTTTATTTTTATTTCTGCATATCCTTCATCTCATATATACATATCTCATCTCACCTCTATTTTCAATAGAATCTTTAATGTACTGATTTTTGCTTTTCATTTTTTTAAATTGTTAAAATTAATTTTTTTTTTTAATTATTAAATTTGATTTATATTCTGCAAATCCTTTATCTTATCTTAACATTCCTTCTCACCTTCATTCTCAATTGATACTTTTTGAGTATCGACTTTTGTTTTTTTTTCTAAAACCAAATTTTATTCACAGAATACCCTTCATTTTTTCCATATTCCACAACTTTATTCTCCATCCTAGTTTTTTTGAATTATTTTTGCATATTCTTCGTCTTATTTCTTCATTAGTTCTCACTTCTATTCTCAACAAAATCCTTCATTTACTGACATGTATTTTTTTTTAAAATATCCTTCATCTCAACTCTACATTCCATTCTCAGCAAAAGCTTTTCAAATTTTATTAATTTTCGGCATATTCTTCATCTAATCTAAAAATATTCTTAGGAACAGCTTTCTCAATGTGTTCTACTGCTGTCGTTCTTTCTTTGTTTATCGGAGCCGGAATATTCCGAAAACATTCTTAGAAACAGCCTTCTCAAACTGTGCTATTCTTGACGCTCTGTATCTTGTTTATCACACCAAACCAAACCAAACCAAACCGAAGCAAACATTCAAGAGCAACACTCTTGAAAATCTGCGCTTCCTAAGCCAATTCCGTCTTTTTCCACCGTAAGGGTAAACCAAAACAAACAATTGGCAGAAGCTGCCTTTAAAATCTGCGCTTCATAAGCCAATCCGTCCATTTCCACCGGAAAGCGAAATCCAAACAAACAATCTATAACTGCCTTAAAAATCAGCATTTTATAAGCCAATCTGACTTTTTCCAACGAAATGCCAAATTCAATCAAACAATCAGCAGCAGCCCTAAAAAACTGGGCTTCCTAAGCCACTACCGTTTGTTTCCACCGGAAGGCCAATTCAATACAAATAATCAGCAGCAGCAGCCATAAAAATCTGCGCTTCCTAAGCCAATTCCGTTTTTCCCACCGCAAGGCCAAATTAAAGCAAACAATCAGCAGCAATAGTCCTAAAAATCTGCGCTTCAGACGGCAATTTCGTCTTTTTCCACCGGAAGGCGAAATCAACATAAACAAAAAGCAGCAGCCCTAAAAATCTGCACATTGTCAATTGATTCAATTTTTTTTCACCGGAAATCCAAATAAAAAAAAACAAATAACAGCAACAGGCTTACGAATCTGCGCTTCCTAAGCCAATCCATCCTTTTCCACCGGAAGGTCAACAATACAAACAATCAGCAGAAGCCTTAAAAATCTGCACTTCCGAAGCCATTCCGTTATTTCCACCGGAAGGCCAAATCAATAAAAAATCAACAGCATCAGCCTTAAAAATCTGCGCTTCCTAAGCCAATTCCGTCTTTTTCCACCAGACGGCTAAATCAAATTAAATTATCGGCAGCAGCTGCCTTAAAAATCTGCGTTTTTTCAAATCATTCCGTCCTTTTCCACCGGAAGACCAAATAAAAATAAGCAAACAGCATCAACAATCTTAAAAATCTGCGCTTCTTAAGCCAATCCGCCCTTTTCCACCAGAAGGCGAAATCAATACAAACAATCAGCAACAGCCTTCAAAATCTGCGCTTCCTAAGCCAATTCCATATTTTTCCACCGGAAGTCAAATCAAAATAAACAAACAGCAGGGGCCTTAAAAATTTATACTTTCTAAGCTGATTTCGTTTTTTTTTTTTCACAGGAAGGGCAAATCAAAACAAACAAACAACAACAACAGTCTAGAAAATCTGCGCTTCCTAAGCCAATCCGTCCTTTTCCACCGGAAGGCGAAATCAAAACGAACGATCAGCAGCAGCAGCCTTAAAAATCTGCCCTTCCTAAACCAATTCCGTCTTTTTCCACCGGAAGGCCAAATCAAAACGAACGATCTGCAGCAACAGTCTTAAAAATATACGCTTCCCAAGCTATTTCTGTCTTTTTCCACCGCAAGGCCAAATCAAAATAATCAATCAGCAGCAACAGTCTTTAAAATCCACGCTTCCTAAGCCAATCCGTCCTTTTCCAAAAGAAGGCCAAATCCAAACAAACAATCAGCAGCAGCCTCAAAAACCTTCGCTTCCTTCGAAAATCTGTCCTTTCCCACCGGAAAGCAAAATCAAAACGAACTATCTGCAGTCTGCGCTCCTAAGCCGTTCCGTTATTTCCACTGTTACTTTAATGCGTCCGCACTGCAAGTTTTCCCTTGTGGGGCGGACCACGCTTGGCCTACTAATGTGTGGTGATAGATGCAACTCTATCTGTATCTACTGCTTCATAGTAGTAGGCCCGTGAGGAACAAAAATTTGATATGTGATGATATGCTTCTAAATAAATTCTACCCGCTCATTTTCAACATCTTTCATTTTCATCTAACCTTCTATCCATCTATAAAATTTCATAAGCTTTAAATGTCCCTACTAAAAAGGACATCACTTTTCACCGCTAAGGCCGACAAATTTAAGTAACATACAAACATTACGGTGGTTAATCTCTTCATTAAAGTTATTTCCACTGGAATGCCAAATCAAAACGAACAATTAGCAGCAGCAGCCTAAATAATCTGCGCTTCTTAAGCCATTCCTTCTTTTTTCACCGGAAGTCCAAATTAACACAAAAAAAATCAGCAACAGCCTTAAAGTCTGCGCATATTAAGCCATTCCGTTTTGAATCACCGGAAGTCAAAATCAAATTAAACAATCAGCAGCAAACAGTCTTAAAAATCTGCTTTCTAAGCCATTCCGTTTTTTTTTCCCCGGAAGGCCAAATCAAAATAAATAATCAAAAAGCAACAGCCTTAACAATCTGCGCTTTCTAGGCTCTCCGTCTTATTTACCGAACAATCTGAGCAGCAGCCTTAACAATCTGCGCTTTTTCAGCCTCTACGTCTTATTTACTGGAGCCTGAATCATTTCTAAACAATCTGAGCATCAGCCTTGCCTATCTTTGCTCATCTTTCCAACTCAACTCAGAAATTCACTCAGACTCATTATAACTCACAAGAATAGATCAATGACTGACTTTATTTTGTTTGTTTTGCCTAGTGTTGCAAAAAAAAATGAACATTGCCATAGAGATTTATTTTAGTTTATTTATCGTCAGTGTTGCCGAATACAACTATTTTTTTATTTAATTTAAATTAAATTTATTTTTTTCTGCATATTCTTCATTTACATCTATATTCATATATTTTTGGTGTAAACATGTATAATTTTAAACTAAAAGTTTTCAGAATGATCAATGTCCGGTGGTCGACCTGCTTATTTTGACGTTGTTTTAAATGTCAATGGGGTTCCTTTGAAATTTTATGTCGCTCAATCATCATTGGCTTCAATTATTTTGAGTTAATTAATAAATCCTGAAGAAGTTTATCACTCTGAACATTCGGCATGTCGCTAAAACAAACAAATAGAAAATTCTTTCCACTTTCACTTCTCTACCTTCGTTTAACATTTTTCTCAGTCATGTCGTTAGTCACTTAGCAATTGTCAAATCGGTTCCAGCTCAAGGTGTACGAAAAGTCATTTGGAGGCCCTTGAACCTTAGTGTTCGAGTGCTCAAGTTCCCGAAGAACTGACCGTGACTCCCGTGAGAGGGGTTACTTTCTCAAGCAATCAGCCGGCCGCGCCAGAGATTGTGTAGTTCAGGGAAACCCATTCATTTGCACCCACTTGCCACAATTGCGCGGCGTAATCGGAACCCAAAATTAGTCCGATCCGCGCCAGATTTGCGCGCTAAATCGCAATTTGGTGCGGATTCACTCTGAACAACTAAAAGCTAGATTGGGGGAGGAAAGGTGAGATCTCACAGATGATGATGGACCGGCTAACAGATCTTGGTTCAGGTAATTTTTGCTAACGCTAGATCGTGCTCCAAGGAAAGTAAAAGTGAGAAAATTCGTACAGGCGTGTCGTCGTGCCGGTAATTTGCAACTTTATGAACTGCACAGATCGTTTGGGGTTCACGATTCTCGGTCGGAGGTCGATTTTGAAATTGATTCCCCGGGGAGAAAAAGGAAAGGTGGAGGTGGATCCTCCCATGCTTGAAATTTTACCTTGAGCGTTTTATGAATCTGCTCCATAATTTTCGGTCAAACGATCGATGCGAAATTTATCCCAAAAGACCTGTTATCAACAGTTCAACACATTTTATTGAAAAATCGCACACGGAATGACTTTTCCCTTTTTAGCAAAACAATTGTCAATTCAAATTATCGACTAATTTTTCCAACCAACGAGGCAAATCTAATACAACCGATAATCGCCACATCAGAAAGGAAAATAGCAATAATAAGCGCCATCAGCTGCTGGCATCTGGGAGATATGCCCCTGAATCGGGGAAGGTAATTTAACTGATATCCTACCGCAAACAACGGAATCGAAACATTGATGAGTTGCAATTCTCCGGGGCCATATAGGACAATGTTGTTTTTAGAGTGTTTGTTATTTGGATTTTTGCTTTCTTGTTTTCTTTTTGCTGCTGAAAGGAAACTTTAATCTCGTGGAGGAAAGTTAACCATCACCCCTTTCCAAACTTCCTTCCTTTCTTCCTTCCTCGTTGAAAACCAAGATGGTGGGCGAGATGACGATGATGATTCGGGATGCTGCGTTCGGTCGTATCGGTTCAAGAGGTCTTCGAGCAAGAGATAATGACTGGATGAAAATGTATGATAGGCGGTGGAAATTGTGCGCGAAATCGCAGCTCAGTGAGCAAGCAGCAGTTCAGCAACGGGGCAAAGATGATCAATTTTCCTTTCCATTGAAGCAGGTGAGCGCTCGCTCCCCGGCAATCAGCGGAAGGCAAATTTCGATAATCATATAATACGCGGCTGTGCTACGGTGATGCTTCCAAAATCATCTTGGATAGATTACGATTGAAATGGAAAGTGATGCGTATTTGCTTGAGCAATCGGCGTGAAGGCTGGGCGGGCGATGGAGGGGAAATTTTGATTACCGCAACCCCACGGATCATCTTCATCTGTGTATCGAGAAAATTTGTTTAAGTTCATACTGCAGTTCAATTTCTATCCAGTATCAATATTGCACATCTTTTGGCAGGGAAAAAAACTTATTGTGCAATGATCTTTTAGGCAGAGCGGATGCAAAAACTATCCGAGATTTGATCTCCGACCTATCAATATTTAATATGTTTATACTGGCATACTGGCAACGAAAAAAGTGTAATGTGGAAATTGTACATGAAAATGCTTGATTGCGTGATACAGAATGATTAACTTACGTCAAGGCCCACTTTCAAACGTTTTATCGACTTGCATCGTTATATTTTAATCAGATTTGACACTATGCCATCATGGAAAAAAGCAAAATCATAAAGTGGTATGCGGCGAATCAAGTCCAGCACATAAAAACACTCATTCCCACACCCAATAGTGGTGATTTAAAATCGAAAATCGTAATTTTGAGCTTTATGAAGGCTTAGGGGAAATAAGGACATAACGAGCCCTCGAGGCAAAATGTACATCACTCCTTTCTTACAATTATGTAGTTCCCATCTCCCATTTAAAAAAAAAACAGAATGTATTTATGAACTGTTATGAATTTAAAAAGGCGTTTTTCTCTTTAACTACTTAGTTGACATTGGGTGAGAAGAGCACCATTGCGTAGGGCACGCTAGGCACCGTCTGCCGTAGAATCTGTACAGTAAATTTTTGCCTCGATTTCCAGCGAAAAAATGGCTGGAAAAGTCCAGCAATCCAATTTTTTGCTGGAAACCTGCAAACATTCTCCATCTTGCTGATTTTTCCTGCACTAAACCAGCAATTGATCTGCCAAACTAGAATTCGTTTTTGTTTTTTCTCATTTTTTTTCGTCACGCGCTAAAAGTGTTCGATTCCAAATTCCAGCGATGACGCATTTAATCCAAAGGTAATTTTTTTTCGAAGAGATAATGAAAGTATTTCGTTAAAGAAACTAATTATTTTTATTTTTATTTCAGATGGAGCATGCATGTCCAATACTTGGCGTAAAGCGGCCATCCCACTGACAAATATTATTTAATTTGGTTATAAAAATTTGAATGAATGTCGCTCAAGAAAAATTAACAAACAAATTTATTTTTATAAATATGACTACTATGGGGGTTTAAATTAGAAATCTAATTTAGAATCCAAAAAAATCCGGCGGAATTGCTGGAATTCCAGTAATTTAGTTTGCTGGATATTCCAGCAATAAAAATTACTAGAAATTTTGCTGAAACACTAGCGGGACAAAACCAGCAAAATTTTGCTGATTTCCAGCAAAATACAATTTGCTGTGTAGCTACAAATTCAACTAGGTGAAGTCCATTCAATTATATAGCTACAAATTGACACATTTCAAATGACAAACTTACCTAGTGCAAAGATACCGTCAGCTCAAAATAAAGAAGTGGGCTTTGCTGCGAACATTAATTCCTCTATACGGACTTTCGATGTTCGCAAGGCCATCTTAAGAGTTCCGGCAACAAGATTCATGCATCTAGCTATGGTAACCAATGTGTGTCTTGGAAAAACAAATCAGCTTTAAAAGTATGTATGTTGGAAGTAAGTACTGCAGAGCCATCAACAATGCTTTAAATGGTGAAAATATATTTTGGTTGATCTTTTGGACGAATTATAAACCTTATATTGCCATCCAGAAAACACATGATTTGAATTTGAATTAAACCGAAACTCAGTTTTTCTTATTTTACTCTGTTCGAGAAACAAATCACCTATTGAATGCTCAATTGGGAATCTTTTCGCTCATAAAAACAAACATGTTAAAATTGATACCAACAGCACTGATCATACTGACTGGACACTCGATTCCGTTTTCTGGATAATTTTTCCAACAGTACGCAATATCGATTCCACAGTGCACATCGATCGATGTAAAAAAAACAAAAACAGGCTATTTCTTCGATAAAATCGGGATAAACAGGTAAATTTTTCCTACAGGGCATTTTTTGTCACACTTTTCAGGTTCGCCACCTGCCGTTGTTATTGCAAACCTGCAAAATCTGACAAAATAAATTAGACAGAAAATGGTTGAATTTTTGTTCTAAGTGTCATGTCAGTGTGATCAGTGCCAACAGTGCGTATAACAACGGTTGCTTTGATAATTTTGTATGTTTTTTATGTTGACGTTGTTGAATACTCAAACCATTGACCCCCATGGACGGTCTACAAGCTATTTTAGTCGCCTGTTATGATCCCTCTTCTCAGAAGGGAGCAGCACTGAGCGCATAGAAAGAATTATCGATAAGTTACATGGGTGTGCCTAGTGGTAAGATGACGAAGAGGGAAAACGGTGGGCTGGAGTTATATTTTCGGTCGAAGCGAGTTTATCATGATCGTGGGAGAGTAGGCGATACCTATTGCCAACCACACGCATTTTTCTCTTTGTCCGCGAAAATTCTATAAAATACTAAATTTAAAATCGTAAAATGGAAATCAAACCGTTTAAAAGTGCATCAAAGGCTGAAGGCTGGGATAAAGTTTCCACCGGAGAAATCCCGGTGAAATACATTTAATTACATTTAATGACATGAAAAGAGTAGCTAAACGGGTGGGTCGTGGATTTTGTAATCTGATTCCAGCCAGGAACGTGCAGGAAAATTTGCAGTTTTTAAGTGAAGTCAGTTGTATACGCGAAAAATACTATCCCCGTATGATCGGGATCGGATAGCATTAGTTGTGTAAGGCTTATGCTTAAAATAGTGATTTTGTGATTTTGGGTTTGTGCATCGAAGATTTTGTTACTTGAAAACAAAGTGTTGTGCAATTGAGGGGAATGCACGATTGCATCCAATATTGTTTCAACAGGCGGAAAATATCAGAGTGCAGGCGTATATTTAAAAATCTGAGTGCCCGGATATGAACTGCGGTTGAAAATAATGAATTCTAAGTGGCTTTGGGTAATGCGATTTTTTTTGTTTCCTTCGCATGAAATGTGTGACTAGCGTGCGGCAATCTTTTGGTTGCCAACGGAGATTAAGAGCATGCTTTGATTTGTTTCGGTGGTCCTTTTCAAACGGCATTCTCTGAAGAACCAATAAAGTTTTGAGGGACGTAGCTGCACAAAGATAAGTAGGTATCATTAAAAATGAGGTTATTAAAACAATTTTAAACAAATATTTCTAAGATGTAGTTAATTTTATCCTATTATAACAATTTTGCTTTTCGAATTTGAACGGAATGCTTTAACTTGTTCATTGTGTTCAGAACACACAATTTATTTTTGATGGGTCTGATTATATTGAATTTACTTTGAACTTTACTGAACTTGCAGAAAAATCAATAAGTAAAATATCTTTTTATCTAACTTAAATTATTATATAAACCTTTTGAGCTCTCAAAGACCTCAAATGGTGTTTGGTTCTATTAATGTTTTTTTTTGTTCTTTTTTACATTCAAGAGCGAGTAAAGGCGCTTTATCCTTGGCCAGAAATGATGGTACACAGAAATCAATAAAAAAAAAATATCATCATTTTTAATATTAAATGATTCTAAGTTGATCCAGATAATATATTAGGTGTATAGCACCAAACCGAATAGCGACAGTAGGACTAGCGACGCTTTTTTACTAGCGGGATTCCTGTCATTCGCAGATTTGTTTTTCTTTTTTCAGTCCAGTAGGCGATTTCGATGTAGTACTGGTAGTACTCGAACATTGTTTATGTTATTTACTGTACATTTTGTTAGGCCATCAATCGCATTTTTTATATTATTATGTATTTAGGTACCAGTTTTTTGGGAGTTCAACCTTCCAATGGATACACTGATTCAAAAAGAATAAATTTTCATCGTGACCAAATGAAAAACTATAAAATGTTAAAGCGTTCAAATGCAAAAAACATTCTTGTTGTTCGGGAAAATCTTTTTTTTTTATGGATTATAATTCTTCTTAATAGCATACCGTTTTTGAAAAAAAACGTTTTTTTAAATTTGTTTAAATGATCAGTTCAAATACTTCAAATGTGTATAATTGAAAGAAAAAGCTATAAGACAACAAGAAAGAACATTGTTTATTTCGCCAAATGAAAAATTCGTGTCATGGTGATTTGAGAAAAAAGTAATGTATTTTTTGAAGAAAGTTGTAATGAATCAAACGTTTCGGCATTAAAGTTTTCTATAAATTATAGCAATCATAGGAAAATAGGATCAAAACACTCGTCAAAAGTGTCCCCAGATCATATCCCTTTCCCCACACTTCCAAACATAATTATTTGCTAAAATGCAGAGGTGACCTCGGTCCTAAAGCACAAATTTATTTGTTTTATCCTTTTCTCTATCTTTCCTATCTATCCATTGACTACTAGGACGTGGCCGGCGCCGTTATTGATGTTCAAAGTTTTGTGCAATGAGAATGAGCTGCTGTTCCCAAGAACCATTCTTTTGACCTTTGTACAAAATCGATGGCCTCGGTCAATCACGAAGTAGCAACCATTGGCGATGTGGAACTAGTTCTACTGAGCCACGCCAGCGATCATGGAATCTGAAATGCGTTTGTTTTCTCAGAGCGTTATTATTAAATATTCATTCAAAGACAATATGACGAAGATGATCAAAGATATTTTTTTAACAATTTGTGCATTTCGCGTTCAATGATCAATGGTGGATGTGAGTAATCAATCAAGGTAAGCTAAGCTAAGCTATTTTGGAAATAATTTTTCTGTCTGAACGAATTAAAAAAAACGGTGTGAAATCGGTATTTTTATGTGAAATCCCTGCTCCTGGAGCGCGACTCATAAGAGGCCTCATACCTCTCATGGGTCGTATCACGATGACGTATGGGGTCGTTCAAATAATACGTAACGCAATTTTCGGTCATGCTCAACCTACTACCCACCCCCCCATTCGCAACTCCCCGCTTCTAAAGAATTCGAATGTTTCGAATCGATTGTATGGAAGTTTCTTGTGTTATTTTGACCGGAAACTGTAAACAAATGCATATACTTGTACGACAATACTATTCAGGGACAGAAGAATCTAATATAGGAAAATTCTCCGTATAACATATTGAAAGAAACGGCTAAACTATTCTTAATTTTTACGATATGATATTTTCGACGAATAAAAATAACGTCGGATAGTTTAACTTTTAACTTAACTTTTACTTTTTTAAAGTTTAAATCTATTTATACCAATATTTTCTCGTCCTTATCTTCGGTTTATCTTCGTTCATTTAGGCACGCGTCGTAATGACCTCAAACGTTTAGCTGTTGATAGTTAAAAAAATTTAATCAATTCAATCAAATCAAATCAAACATTTTAAATTTAATTTTAAGTAATCATTTGGATTAACATGTGATCCGTTGATCAGAAATCAATAACAAATTCAGAGGTATTATAATTAGTATAGAACAAGAAAATACTGATTTAGTAACGCACCTAGCATCACTGGTGAGGCCGCCAACAAATCAAAATTTGAGGTTATGGCTGAGGCCAATTTATCGCCAATACTATCGTCCGTATACATATACCCTTATAAGGTAGGAACTCCCAAACTCCTGGCAGCTTCCCCTTTTTCAAGATTTGCCTGATTTTTGGAGGCCAAACCTTATAACCTGCTAATCCTCTGTTTTAACCAGATTTTTGAAAATAAGCCTAATTTTCCCTGATTTTTTGTTAATATGATGGAAAATGGGTAGTACGGAACTGCATTAAAGATATTGGTAGAGATCAAAATGTGATTGACGACCAAAAAAAAAGTTCTCACTTCGATCGGAATTTCCGTCAAACCATGCTCTATTATGTCCCACCTAAGCGATTCGCTGATTTACTTTTTGTAAAAAACGAATGTACTTGTTGAAGAAATGTGATTTCTACAAATGCTTATGATTTTTTATTACTCAAATTCATAAGGTTGCCTCAAAAACTTGATTTTAACAAACCATATTCACAGCCACAGAACCAATACGCGCCTAGCAACCGAACACACCCGAAAGCAGCCGAAGACCGAAAACGCACTAATACTTACAGACACTTTGACTGGAAATCAAAATAAACTAATCAAAATTTAAAAAAAAAAAATGAAAAGTTGATTTTTTGGGCTAAATTATCACTAAAAAATGATTTTGACCTTTTTGTTTACTTTCAATGAAAATTGGTCGTTTTGAAAAATTGATGCTGTTTTCAGCATATTTCGATTTCCTCGTTAAGCGGGCCATAGACTACATCACATTTGTGCAAATGTAATGAATACGATTTGCATCGTGTATGGCACTGTTTGAATGATTGCGCAAACGGTTTGAGTAAAATCGGTCGGGATCGAAATATTTTGTGCAAACCACCCTCTGTGGCATGCTGTATGGTGCTGTTTGTACAAACTTCAGGCAATTTACTCAGCCCCAGCAGGGGTGGAGATGGTTTTTGTTGTTGTTGTTGCTGTTTTCGCCAGCAATCGTTTGTTTTTGCGCGAAATTTGTTTGTATCGTGTGTGGGCGTGCATAGAATCAAACAATCGTCGTAGAATCATCGAATTTGCCCAAGCCATTTGTGTAGTCTATGACCCGCTTAACACCTTATTGAAAGTGTTTTTTAATTTACATCGTAATGAAGAAAAACCTTAGTTGTGAAATTTTGCGCGACGCAGGGATATTTTAAGGAAAAATTCATATTTGTCATGGCCAATCACAGCATTTCAAACAAGTTGGTAATATTTTGCAGACTTAAAATGCTACAGATTCTTCGAAACACGAGTTGTGCGTAATTGCCACATGAAGCGTTATATGAACTTTCCACCTACTTGATAAAAATTGTAGGGGGAAGTTGTCTACTACCGGACACTTAAGGATTTTAAGCAATAACTTCAAAAATTCATTTTTGAAAATATTGTTTCCTCTTCTGAATTGAAGAGTATCAATATTATGATCACTTAACTATATTAGAAAAAAAATAGTTTACAAAATATTCATGTGGTAAGAGAAATCATTTCATGTTAGTTTTTACTCATTTCTAAAAGTGTTGTCTATGGCCGGACACTACGAATTACTTCACCAAAGTTGTCACCAATGGCACAAAAACGTAGCAAAATGACTGAAATCACTTGCACAGGTCTTGTGAGTATGTGTTTTCCAATACTGAACGTTCTATGAAGCCAGTCATAAAAGTATTTTTGACAAACCAGAATGAAACATTTGTTTCGAAAAAATTAAAGTAAAATTGTCTATGATCGGACAGCAAAATTTAAAGTTTCTCAGATGACTAAAATAGTTTCGTTATTGAATCCTTATCTTCTGCTAACCATTTGAGAGTGCTATAAAGATGAAAAAATTGAAGTTTCAAGTTGAAATCATCTACAATCTTGAATATTTTCTAGAGCACCGATGTGGAGTGGATAGGACGGGCGCGAGTCTGGTATTGGTACGCCAGGCGTACTGGGTTCGATTCCCGGTATCGGCAAGAAAAACTTTTGGGTTCGAATCCCATAAGCGGGCCGACAGGTAAGATGTGTTTCATTATATAACTGACTATATAATTGGAATGTTCAATCAGTTGCCAGCTGGCCAGGTATATACACGGATGCCGGAATACCTGTAAGTAAACCAGCCCACCTGATTGATTCGTTCCTCCAAAATATACCTACATCAACACACGCAATACATTCACCACATAACAGTTCATACGAAGCCATGGGGTCCGGGTATGGTGGCGCGCTGCATTGGATCGAACCTAATAATCTAAGGAATGCATGTGAACCCATACTTTGGCAGAAACTGCGGTGAATCCGTGCACCCATGGTGGATTACCAACATACATACATACATACATAATCTTGAATATTTTCTTGTCCGGTCATAGACAACAATTTGGTGTCCGGTCATAGAGAAATCGCACTTTTTTCAATTTTATTAATATTTCGTTTGAACTTCCGTTTTGTTATCTTATATCTACTGTACACCCATAGAAGAGGTTGCAAAAATCCAATGCCTATTTAGCAAATCTCTGTGCCGATAATGCGCTGAAATGTGCACTGTGCCGAAGACGGTATGTTTGAAAAACCGTAACTGGCATAAGGACTCGGCTCCCAACCAAAATGATGACCACTACATTCAAGCGAAACAAGAAAAACATTTTATGGGATTTCCTTCCTATTGGATAATTCATCCCAGAAACAAGAAAATAAAAATTAAAACCACAGCGCTGTAGTGAGATTCGAACTCACATCACCAATTGTATCGTCTTGCCAGTCCGACATTCTAACCAGTGTACTATTCGAGCTTCATGCAGGACGAGGTATATTTGTCATAGGCTTTCTGTTACCGATCAATCACAAAAAACGCACAACGGCGGCTTCCCGGCGTTTGGCCTCCTTTCAATGCATTCCTTTGTCTTGCGATGGAAACGGGAAAGGGAACGGGAGTGAAGGAACGGGAAACCCATTGAATGAGAACTGTGCTTTGCTTACTGCCTGCTATTACATACACACGCTACATATACACAGCTGCTAAAGCCGGGCAGCTTGGCCGGTGTTGTTTGCCGGTAAATTGAAGGAATGTTTTTGTTGTTGCTTTTGCTACATACACACGCACAGCTTAGCCGTGTTTGCCGGTTGATTGAATTAGAAGGAAGTTTTTGTTGTTGCTTTTGCTACATTCACACGCACAGTGCTCGGTTCGCTGGCTGCCTGATGTTGGCCGGTATTTATTTCCATCCTTCTTCGGCTTGTGATGCGATGGGGAGGGACGCGAAAACATTTTTATTTTGTTTCATTCAGACATACGCAATTCGGTTGCGCTGGGAAGTTAATGCCGGTGGGCGCAAATCGAATCAGTGCCGGTCGCGTTATCTTCTTGTACCAACGATGCTATGAAATTGACTACACGCCATTGGCACAGAGGCTGAATTTTGGGTGTAGTAGAAAGATAACAGAATACAATACAAATGCAAAGTTTAGGCGATCCTCTCCGTACTACTAGGCAAAAGCTTTAGATGCCTATCATTGGTTTACTTTTTTAGATTGGATTACCATATTTCTAACACCATATCAGGCTACTATTTTTTAATTTTTATGGTGTTAAAACATTATTAGGATATTGTGTTTTCGAAAAATCTATGTTGTCCGGCCATAGGCGATGTCGACTTCCCCCTACGTTTTTTGCAATAATTTTAAATTTTTTGCCATGTTTTCTTCAATCAACGGTATTCTTTGTGATTTTTCCATATGGAAGTGTGTTTTTATCAATCCAAAAATGCGGATGCACTAGGAAGGTAAGTTCATAATTTTAATTGCAGTGTGCCATGTGGAAAAAATATTATTACGCAGTTAATAGTGTTCAATTGTGCACACATGATATGCAGAATAATGTAGGCTCACTTTCCCTTTCAACCAAATTTTATAAACAATGTTCGATTGCATAGATTATTCCACTTTTTATCCAGGATAACTTCATAACATATGTATTGGCACAATTGTAGATCGATTCATTATAGTTACACACAATTTTTTGCCATTCCAAACGCTTCCATCGTTTAAGTCTCTTTCTCAGTTTGGGATGTTTGTGGTTGAACGCATTAAACCATATCCAACCTAGACCTTATTAATGGGAAGTTCTCCTAACCTACTGCCAATGCGCTTGGATTACAGAGCATCCCAGTTTTCATCTCTAATGGAATTCCTTAGTCCGCGATAATGCTTGTCCATCGTCATAATCTAACTCACGGGGTGGAAAATAATGTCAGTTCGACCAGAAAGACTCTGTTAGATGAACGGTGATATTTGCATTCGTTCGGACAGCGAAAATGAATCGAAGGCACGTTCCGGTGAGCAGAATTGTTCACAATTGAACGTACAGAAGTTTTCAGTACGGTTTGGGGAATATTTTTTTTCCGTTTGTTTCGGCTTTATGAACGAGAAATTATTCTCACCGTAGGATGACAGTTAATTTCGCCATTGCCTTCAATGATTCATGCCGACTTGCATTGAGTCCGGCACCAATATGACCCCAAAAAAGGAGAGGATGTGCCTTTTTTTGGAGTGCACTAAATCATTCAGCACTCATCCCGTTAACTCCCAGAAGAAGAAGCCGTCTCTCGTAGTCGACTTGGTGTTTCATTGTTTCAATCGGCGGCGGCGCGCTAAAATTGCGCTTTTGATGCGACACTCCGCAAAACAGGAAGCCATCTGCCCGGGACAGTAAGTGCCCCTTGGTGCTTTTTCCCCCGTGTCTCACTTCATTCAGCTCTTCCATTCAGCTTCTTCCAACTCCCAACGACAAATCGGAATGATGCTGCTGATGGAACTTCCCCCCAACTTAGGGTCATCCAGATGGAAATCGCTCTGGGTGGCATCTTATTGCCGCTTTTTTTTCTCTTACCCTTGTCACTTTCTTGGTCTTTTACTAGTTATTCGTTGACGGGACGGAACACACAATCTGCGGCTTTATGGGAGCAAATGGCATTCGTCAACTCATCTCTTCAATTTCCCGCACCTGATTGTCGTCGTCGAGTGTCATACTTTTGCGCAAAAATTTTGAAAAAAAAATTATGATGAAGATGTAGCGTAGGCCAAATCCGGCAGGAGGAGTCACATTGTCATCCGAAATCAGTTCCGTTGACGGCGCGGACGTCAATAAACGAAATCGGTAATCATCATGGGCCCAATTGAGGCAAACGAGCAGAAAAACGAATCAGCTGACAAAAAAAAACCTCCATTTTCTACTAAGCGTGGGAGACCGGAAGCTGACCGCGAACGCGCTTGTCTTCGAACGCGAAAATTTGCAATTTGCTTAAGGTTAGTCTTTCTCCCGTTCAAAAATTGATTTTGATCGATTGAGCCGATGGATTTTTTATTTTGGTTTTTCTAATTTCCTGTTGCACATTCATCATTGCTATCAGTCTCACTGTTTGGGTGCACAGAATCTAAACTGCCAAACATCCGCTGCTTTTATGGAGTTCTTCGTGAATGCAATCGAAATGCCATTATTTTCGAAGAGATTTGCAATATTTAAATGTAGCTCAGTTTCCATTTAAGTTTCGTAAAGTTTTGCTCGACATGACATAATGTAAGATTGTTTGATTTTCGCTTGTATCGTAAATATCTCGAACTATGAAATGGACTATCAGCAAAAGAAAGTGTTCCGTTTCTAAATGAACAAAGCTTCAAAATTTTTAAAATGTTACCATCATGTCTGAAACTTAATGAATACAATTTTCTCTTAAAAATGCGTTTTTTAACATTTTTTCATTCGACACTTGCTGACCCGGTGTGCTTTGCTACACCTTAGGGACAATTAAAATATTACGTTACGCGTTTAGGGGAGGGGGGGATAAAAGCTTGTTATGTTTTTTTGGATTTTGGATAGAACATCTGATAAGAATGTTTTACGTAGTAAAATCATTTACATGTTCCTTCAAAATAAAACTGCAACCTTTTTTCTATTTTTAAAACTTAATTAAAATTGTTTTCTTCATTGTTTTAATCCTTTTTATGACTCTGATTTTTTGGTTAACAAGTTATGAATTACATCAATCAAATATACGGAGTCCTTTATGTCCCTTTCCAATGTAGAGAGAGTCTCAAACTATCATAGAAACATTTTTCGTAACAAAATAACGTCACGGGCAACATTTGGCTCTATTTACGCTTCCTTGCCAAATTTGGTCTCATTTTCTCGATTAATTATCCAATTGGTAGAAAAACTGTAAAGGGTCTCAAACCATCAAAAACATGTCTTGCATACAAATACGAATCCATGTCATGTATGGTTCCATGCTCGATAAGTTCTTCCCCTATGGAAGTAGATGGACGTCTTAAACGATAAAAGTAACATTATGAGTGATCCTTTCCACTCAAGGTTTAGTTCTCAAATAATCGTAGAAACATTCCAGGCATTCAAATACACTCCCATTTTTTTCCTCTGGAAGGACGGAGGGTTTTCAAAATATCATAGAAACATTTCTGGTATTCAAATACCTACACACGCTAAATTTGGTTCCATTTTATTGAGCAGTTTTTCAGTTCAGCTGAAAACTTTTAAAGAGCTTCCTCCCCACTTCATTTTTCTCACTTGAGGGAGGGAGGGGTACCGAGTATTCATAGAACTGTTTCTCGTACCCAAATGCCCTTCATAGCCAAATTTGTTTCCATTTTCTCGAATAGTTCTCAAGTTATGCAAAAAAAAGATATGAAAGCTCCCTCCCTCTTCTTATATCCCAACTGGAGAAGGGAGGGGTCTTAAATAATCAAAAAAACATTCTCGTATACCAATACCTTCCCTTGCAAAATTTAGTTCCATTTGCTCGAGTAGTTCTCGAGTTTTGTAAAAAATTGTAAGGAAGCCCCCCCCCCTCCTTCATATTTTCCAATTGGAAGGAAGAAGGGGTTCCAAATATTCATGGAAACATTCCTTGGCTTCAAATACCCTCCCATGCCAAATTTGGTTAAATTGGCCTGATCAGTTTTCGAGATATGCAAACCTTTGTCGTTTATTTGAGAGACCTTCTCCCCCCTTCCAGTTGGAGGAAGGGGTTCCCAAACTATACTAGGAACCTCCCCAGCCCTTAGAAGCTCCCACCTGCCAAGTTTCAAGTAAATCGATTTAGTTGTTTCCGAGTTTATAGGGAACAGACAAAAACACAGACAGATTTTTAATTTCATTTTCGGATTCAGCGCTTGATTTTACATTAAAAATATAGGCCTTTTTTTTAATTTTCTTAACGAGTATAGCCATGAAGTCTTTCTACAAATATTTTTTATTTATTGGTTATTTTTACAGCTAAAATTATCTCTGAAAATACATCTAGTCCTGATTTAGTGCAACTCATTTGAATTTGGATGGTATGAGATTTTGTATGGAAATACTAGATTTCCTGATTGCTTATTTAAAATCTGAGCATAAAAATGTAACGGATAATTTTGTCTCACCATCAATGCCAGCAATTTATTTAAGGGCGCCACTTTCAGAATGGAAGATTGCTGACACGAGTTGAAATGCCGGCCAAGACCCTTTCACAAGGCGGGTGCGGAATAAGTGGCTCGAACAATCGTCTCCCCGGTTTAGGATAGGGTTTTAAAACAAGACGTCAACGCACTCGATCTTGAATCCCGTGAAAATGTAATTTCGTTACGCAGAAGGCCAAAGTATAATTAACTGAATAATTTTATCGTTATTGACGCGGTCTAATCCAAAAACTTGCGAGCAACGACAACAGCTTGAGTAGAAGAAATTGCCTACCTTTCGGGCGCTATCGAACTGAAGTCAAAAGGCGGAATGTTTTTATAGTTACTTCTAGTTTGTATATTGTGATCCGAATTGGCAAACTCCTATCTGGTTCCTTACTACTTATTGTCTAATTTACAATCAGTCTACTTGTGGTGTGTATGCGATTCTTTGTGTGGGATTTCAAGTACTCACCCACAACCTTTGTAGGTGGGATTTCAACGCTGACAGGTAGGTGTTACTTTGACCAAAGAGGAATAAGGCTGCCAGGGCACGAGATTCCTAATCGCCTGCCGAGTTTGGTCCGAGTTTCGCACCGTCGCTGATTCGCCTTCTTCTTATTGCCTTCGGGTCTAGGTTGTCGACTAATGACCGGAAGTGAACGGAAGATGGCACGTCGTCCCGTACGAGCGCAGGCGCAGATTCACACCCCGGGGATTCTCAGTCCACAACGAGAATGGTTCCGGCGATAGTCGTTTGCTTGACACTACAGCCTAGGATCTGGACGACACGTGGAATTGCACAAATCCGGCGGATGGGCACACCAGAGTTTCCTCAATCCACAACGAGGATGATTCCGGCGGTTTCCGTTTCTTGACACTGGGCCGAGGGACTGGACGACACGTGGGAAAGATCAAGCACCGTCCGGCGAGCACAGCCCGGTGGTTCTCAATCGAGTATGAGCCAGACGATTGAAGCCCACTTTCTAGCCGAGAAGCGATGCCACGTGGTAATTAGTGGATGCCGGCTAGGTTCAGGACTCGGGGGTTCTCAATCCGCAACCGAGTTTGAGCCAGCCGATTGCCGGTCGCTCACCACTAAGGACGATGGATGCAGTTGTGGCGTGGGTTTTCCAACCCCAGACTAACACCCACGTTGACGCGGGATACCTTTTTTGCATACACTTTTCGTTTCACGTAGCGTGTTAAACTAAATTGGCTTTGAGCCTACTATCCTGCTAGACTAATAAAATTTTGTATCAAACACATGTATTTTTTTATCATAACGTTTTTTTAGGTTTTAACACTTACTCAATATCTACTAGGTTGTTTCTGATAACTTTTCTTTTAAACAAATTCGACTAAATTATATTCTTTTAAAACTTTATAAATTAATCTTCACAATCTCAAACTCGTTATCTAAAGATATCCAATAGTGCTTCCTGATATCACATTCCTAACGGTTTTGATTCTATAACGCAAGTGTCGAAGCGAGTAGCAAGTGGATCAAGGCCAACCAGGAATCGGCATCGAATTATTAAAACAATAGGCCACATTTTTGGCGCAAGTTCCTTTCTCACCTGCACACATACGTATGATGGTTTTACCGGGTCCAAGGGACAAATTTTTCCGACGTTGCAACCCAAGAGCAATCTTGCTCAAACGGTTGGAGCGGGACCGTTTGAAGTGTTTGTTGAGTCTTGACTTAAGACGCTATCGGCCACCAGATTAGACTAGATCGATTCTATCGTCTTATCTTGAATAAGGTGGTTCATGATATTTTTCCTTCAATTAGATAAACAGTTCGTTACAAAAATATCGCAAATTGTTTTCCGAACCGCTAACGCTTTTGTTTGTATAGAGCTGAAACATTTCAAACTCGCATTTTGAACATCTTTTTATGGACTTTGCAAACTGTTCTTAATGACAAATTTTACACGAAGTCGACATGACCCTCTCAGAATTCAATGAAACTTTGTGGGCATTAAGATCTTACCTAGTAAAGCAACTTGGCATACTTAGTTTTCCCAAAAAATATCCAGACTAACATTTGAAAAAAAAAAAAAAGGCAAACGCTTCCGGCAAAAATTTGAACAACATCTTTAGCTCGAAAATTACAATTCCTACACAAATCTGGTTCATGAGAGAGTTTTGGAAAAATGATTGAATTTTTAGAGATAGAAGAATATCACGGAAAATGAAAAAAAGGTAAAATTTACCTTTTTGCGAGGTGATTTTTTTCCACCCTTCTTTCGAGGTAAATTTTACCTTTTTTCATTCACCTAGCGAAAAGGTAAATTCTACCTTTTTTTAATTCACCTAGCTTACTCAAATTTCTTAAATTTGTTACTACATCGTCGATTGTTGTAAAACAAAGCATCGAATATAATATGATAAACACTGATAGCTAGAATATAAACCGCATAACTACTGTACCATTGAAAACATCGCACAAACTGGAGCCGCTCTCTCGCAAATGCAGCACTCTCAGCATCTGGACTGTCATAACCGTCATAACCAATTCCGCGAAAACCGTGCAAGCAGGCATGCCTCAACTTACTACTGACTAATTTCTCGACCCAAAAAACCCATTAAAGTCCATTACAACACCAAGAGACAATACAGGATATGGCAGTAGTCAAAGACTCAAATAAAATAATAATAACCTGGATCAAGTTGAGAAGGCAGAAATTCGATAGTGGAACATCCACTCGAAGGTAATCAGGACCACCCTCGAACCACCATAAAAGAGTTAACCTCATTCACAATTCACAGGCAGATCAACATTGACAATCCAACAACCACACGGTGTCAGGTGGTAATCCACACACGTATGGACGCCAACAAGGGCCTGTAAGCATCGGAATCAACGTTGCCACTCGAGAAGCATACTTACTAGCAAAATAACCAGATAAGGAAACCATCGAACATCAGGTCAAATCTAGCCGATATAAAATTGTCATCCTCACTCATGTGTATGCATTCATTCGTTGACGTTACCACTACGGTCACTCAATATACCACGGTCGCTCTACATAACGTGAAGAATCGCGCATGAGGCTATCTTGCGGCAGCCCCTATGTAAGGTAGGTGTCATTACGAACAAAAATCCGAATCTTCAACTCAAACTTCAAATCCGTATTGTTGTACAGGTGCAGTGATGACGCGAAAACTGCAAGTATTTGTAAACCGCTGATCCGCGCTTGGTGGCCTGGCAACTGGATCTCAAATGAGGAACTACATCGCCGGTGTCATCAAAGGGCACTAGAAATCGAGATTCGGGAACGTAAGTGGAGATGGTTTGGGCACACGCTGCGAAGAGAGGCAAACGAGATTTGCAGAGAGGCGCTTGGCTGGAATCAAGATGGACATCGAAGAAGAGGCAGGCCCAGAGGCTCGTGACGGAGTAGGACCCCTAGAAATATTTATTCCGCCCCAAAACGGTTTCGATACGTATATGGTATGAAACGCATTCTTATAGAAAAGTGCGAGGCATACGCTGAACTTAGCACATGAACATGTTCGTCATGAACATGAACATGAACAACATCTTCAAATAAGCGCAAGACTTTTACCAAAGTATTAACGATTCTCATTTTTCTATTATACGTTAGGAAATCCAAATGCTATGAATTCAAAACTAAATATTTTACTATTTTTCTGAAGTATTTTCTGAATCGCAATTAATAAATATCGAATTATTATTAATTCTTGTTTCTTTTCTTTAATTTCTAAAAATTAATTTAATTCTACAATCAAAATATAATAATAAAACTCTTAGGTATGATGCTTTTGGAACTCTATTTTTATCGAGATAAATAGTAACAATTTTGCAACCAATAATTTATGCAAAAAGTGAAAATCGTATTTTTTCTTCATGCACTCAATATTTCCAAAATTTTTGTATATTTTTAAAAATTAAATAAAAAATATTTAAAAGAGGGTTGATTTTTGATAGTTAAAAAATCCTATTCAATTGCAATTGAAATAACCGAATTTTCAGATTTAGAGTAAATTTAAATATTTAGCTGGATTTCTGCATAAAATTTTAATTATTTTTGAGTTGATTAGCTAAACGCAGTATCGGCGATATACTCGGTGGGAATCTTGAAATTTAGCCGTGTTGATCAGAAACTAGACAAATATCTTCCGAATGTTCAACTTTAGCGATTGCCCTTTTCCGAAAAAAAAAGTCGAGTGAAGGCGAGATAGTTTTATCACTGCAGTGCACTGGGTTGATTTTTCATTAGATAAATTAAAACACAGGGAATTTTTGGCGAACGGAGAATTGTTTTTTTTTTATAAAAACTGTTAATCATTATTAAAATTGTTTAGTTGTTGTGATAACGGTTCCAAATACATATATGAGATTCATGAAGCCAAAAGGGGTATAAGTGCATAAAAGCTTATGAAAGACGTAAAATATCGCAGCAAACGTGCCTTCAAAGGAAAAATAAATTTCTTATTAAAAAAAGCAGTTAATTTTAAGAAAACACGTTTTTAATATGATATGTTCGGTCATTTTGCTTATATCAATCTAAAAATTTTATTTCTTTACCAAACGTAATAATATGTCAGTTAAATTTAAAAAATCTGAAAAATCACCAATTGTAGTTTTAATTATGAAGAATCGTTTGGAACTATTAAATCAAAATCGATCAAATTTGCACTTACACCCCTTTGGCTCTGAGGGCCTCGTAACTACGTCGGGGAAAATACAATCAAAGCTCATTTTCTTTTAACAACGTTCTAAAACAAACGAAGAAAGTGTAACTTATTTCAGTTTTTGACAGCTGTACTTGTTCGATCTGTGCTTATTTTTGATTCCTCCAGGTCGTTTTTTTGTGTTTACTGATATTATGGAAATGTCAGCAGAGTGAACTTAATAGATACATTTAGGGCCCGAGGGAAACCTACCCAACGTTCCAGTGATGGCTGTGTTAGCTGTGTTAGACTTGGACTTAATGTTTTAAATCTACCTTTTTCTCAAAACTATTGATCTTTTCTGGAATCCTTTTAATTTTTCATATTTTTTTATTTATCTTCTTTTCTCTTTCGAAAAGTGATGGAATAGACTTAAACAAACAATTACAAACATACGCAAGCAATTTGACTCCTTAAACCCTAAAGATATGAGCCATTTCAAATAAAGAAATTATAAAAAATAGATAGTCCGGAATTTGAATGTATTTCTAAGTTGAAATTGTCTATCTCTTTTAATAAAAATATGGGCTTTTGAGATGCATTTGTAAAAATCGGGACTTGCAATAAAAAACAAACCGAGAAATGGAAAATTGGAGATTATTTAGAAGTTAAAATAAGAAATATACAAATTTTTACCCTTTATTATGAAACTTTTGATTTTTTCTCTTGAAATGAGTTTCAACAGGAAATGATATACAACAAAAAAAATTACTGATATGAATTTGTTATTTGATATGAATTTGTTACTTAATGAAACAATCAGAATTCGATGATCGTAAACATAAAATAAGGTTTCAATGTTGAAAAAAGGGGATGAAACATTTGGCTGCAATTTGAATTTCTTTTTATAAAGAACTGTTCTCATACCAAGTGAACAACTTAGAAAAAATTGAATATTTATAAAACTTTAAGTTATATAAAAGTGATACATTCACAGCAACACTAAATTTTAAAATTCTAGTTCAAATATACAGTCGAGATTAATGTTCTGCATTAAATTATTTAAACTACACAATAAATATTTGTTAGAGTCCTCAATTTTCGTTTATTGATCTTAAAAAAAACTAAAGTTTTCCAGGTTTAAGTTAACCTATATCATAGGCTCACATTTTTTGAATATATGAATACGAGATGTGGCTGAAAAATCAAGCAACCCAGCGCTTCCCTCTATTAAATGAGCACTAAAAATAAATTGTAATTTGATTTAATTGAATGATTAATGGCATTTCGGTGAACTATGCATTCTAATAGGAAGAATATCATATGAAAGTTATGAAAATTATAGACGGATAGATTAGATTAGGAAGCATGAAAGGTGTTGAAAATGAACCAAAAGCGTGATTTGAGAAAACTTCTTGCCGCACAAGACCATTTGTCCCACACCGTATTATTGTCTAGAAGAAGCAAAGTCGATAGGCTGACTTTGCATTGATACAATACAATGATACAATGATACATGGATGGATCGAAGCTCGTGTTTTTCGTACCCCGATCGGACAAAAGGAAATGTACGGCCGGGCCAAATGAAGTTTTCTATTGCAAGTGCTGGTTCGATCGATGTGTAAGCTGTTTTCGGGTTCTCGTTGTTTGCACGGCAGCGCTAAACCTTTATTGTTTCACGCATTTGAGTAACCGTCCACGTCCCTACTTGTTAAGCCAAGCGCATTAATTAGTGAACTGCATTTTTTATTTCCTATGCTTCCTAATCTAATCTATCCGTCTATAATTTTCATTACTTTTATTTGATATTCTTCCTATTAGAATGTATAGTTCACCGAAATGCCATTAATCATTCAATTAAATCATAAACCAGCGGTGATAATCTGATAACACATAAATTGTAATTTAGATATTTGCAAATTTTTCCAATTATTCTATACCAGAAAATTCTTATTCATTTTTAAAAATAATCCATTCAAGTCTAAGGTTTTCTAACAATAGTAAGAGATGTAGGCAATAAAAATCGAATCTGTCCACCTTGACATCTAGGAGTGCAGGTTTCCAAAATGTTCACGCTTGTCCACGGAGGGGGAAAGGTTTAAATAATCTCATTTTTCTGACTACGTTTTGACTGAAATAATAGAATGAATAGAATAATAGAATAACATGATTTTGAACAAATACATGTAGTTTGCGGAAATCTTCTTGTTTTCTTCTATATATGCGTTTATAAAATATACTTCATGAAAGTTATAGAAGTCTATAGAGAACAAAATATTTAAAATATTTCTAATAACCATATTCACTTCCATACTAGAATTTTTCTACTGTGTCATTCTATTGAAAATTAAAAGAAAATGAAGAATTAGTAGTAGTTGATTAAAATCTAACGTGGTTCTATTGACTGGTTGAATAATTGTGGTAATTATGTCGAAATGCAACATTTATCGAAAAAAAAACTTATGTTTATTTTGTTATTCAGCTACTATCAATTTTATACTAACAAACATTCACTCTTGACCTTAAATTTGAAGGTATGTTAAAAAGTCTTTTCCAGTTATTTCATTTTCTGTTTCAACTAAGGTGACGATTATCACCTCTACAGTTTACTTTCATTTTTCTCGAGGACACTTTTGAACTGCTCCGCTTCACTTAATGCTCTTGTTCACAACTTAAAACCGATCCAGAGCTGCTGGGTCAATGTGCTTGGAACCCATTCTTCAGCGCTTAATTACACTGTCAAACTGTCGCAGTCGTTCCGAAGTTATTGCTCCCCCATCAACAAATGACCAGCAACATCAGCAGCCCCCAAGAGCCAGGGTGAGGGTCATTTTCAATTTACCATGCACACAATTATTTGGAGGGCGGCAAAACCCATCCAATCCACCCACTCCTTCGCTTTGCGGCCAGTCAGAGTAATCTCCGGGTGGCCCTCCGGGGGCAAAAGTGCGAACACCTGTTAGTTAGTTAAGAAGAAAATCGCGCGCAAGCTTTTTCTACAGTTTGTTAATTTATGCATCATATGGGCTTGCTCTCGTTTTTACGCAAAAGAAAGCCGGACCGGATCGTAATTTTATGTTTCTATGTTTTTTTTTCTCCCGCCCGCATACAATGTGGGGGTCTTGTGAAACAAGGCAAAAAATTGAACAATTGAAGTAATACCTTAATTGAATGGGTGGTCGTCTGTGAGGTTGACCTCTGCAGTACTCTAGCCAATTTGGCCTTTTGGCACGTGTGTGTTACTCGCGACTAGAGTTCATTAAGGAGATTCGCAGAAATTCAGTATGAAGTTGTCATTATACTGAATCAATTGCTACATTAATCCGATAATTACTCTTGTGAGTTGGTCAGCCAAAAGCTAAAAAAAAAATGAAAACCTTTAAAATAATCCTCCAAAAAAATAATTGATTATCTATTCCCTGAACAGATATTTATTTTTTAAGAGCAGAACATATCAAAACTTTCGAAAAGCAAGTAGGTAAGTATTGGAATATTTAAGCTTTTTTTAGTTTCGGAGCATCCAAACATCAGATCCATAATATGAAGTGCTACTGAAGTTGTACTTGAGTTTCCATATTTTCTCTTCTGGGTCACCCCTTCTTAATTCGTTTCGGTGTTGCGGTTTTTACCAACTTTTGTCTCAATTACAACACTGCACTCAATGATTGCAAATTTTGGGACAACTTTTGGACAAGTGTTTCGATTTTCCCAAACTAAATGACGCCCATCAACCTGGTTTCGATGGAGGCAAACTCAAAATTGGTCCCCAAAGTGTGTCACTGAAAATTGGAGGGAAAATTAAAAAGCACAGCAGCAAGCAGCAAGTACAAAAGGGATGCTCAACAAAACGGAAAGTTACTCAAGCTACCGGCCGCCTCGGTAATGGCCCGGAATAAAACCAAAAGTGCGCCAACAGCAGCAGCAGCAATTTCCATGACGCATCTTTCCCTTAACTCGGTAAGGTACCTCTCTACCGGTTTCCATTGATGATGTTGATGCCGATGATGATGGCAGAAAACGAACCCCCCTAGATTGGCCCATAATGTTCCGATCCATTCCCAGCCAATCCAATCCAATCCGGGGATTGGTGCGTGAAAAAAAGGCTTTTCTTTTCGAAATTGCTCACCCCTGGCCCTGGTTTGGTTGTTTTCAGCGGGTACCTGGTTACTTACTAGACAATTGTGAAGTTCAGGTGCGACATGCGCTGAATTTTATCCGCTGAGGCGTTTTGCGAGGCACAGTGAGTTGTAAACTGAAAATATTTCTTGATTAACATAAATTTAAATATTTTTGAAAGCGTTCTTCAGTTTGAATATAAGCTTTTTCAACGCCCTCCTAAATTGATTACCGTAATTCGGGGTAATATTGATCACTTTTTTCAATATATTTCGATTATTTTTTTTTGTTAAGGGGAATGTGGCATGTTTTATATTTTTAAAACCAGTACTGGACTGCTATGAACGTGAAACATTGATACAGAAATTTGTTAGACCTCTTTAAATTTGATTTAAAAATCGTTTTCGTCTCTGTTCAAAATTTTATGCTTTGGGGTGACAATGATCAGTCTCTATTCTGACGGTTTTAACGAGTTTTCTTGTTCATGAAGGATACAAAACACCTTCATAATAATTGCAAATGCTAATTTATCAATTTAACCTTGATTTTTATAGTTTTATTTAAAAAAAATTAGAATCGAAAAAAGAACTATGATGCTGCCTACACTTAGGGGCAAAAATAATTATAATTGCTAAATAGTTTGAGCTTCAAAATTCAAAAGAAATTTTACCTTCACACATTCCCCTAGGCCCTCCCACTATTTCCATTTTCTTTTTTCTTCAAAGGTAACGATTTGATAGGGTTTCTATCCATTAGTCCAATACGGGCCTACTCTTGGAAAATGTCCTTATTTTTGAAATATTAGAAATTTATCATTAAATGACTATAAAAATAGCACTACAACAAAAACAGTTGTTCTTTCACATGAAACAATTCTTTTTTTCTAAATGCTTTTTGGTATCATCAGGAGAGATGTTTGTTTGCGAGCTTTCAAAAACTAGATATTTTAAGATTTTGAAATTAGATTTTTTATTTACAGAAAAAAAATTCAAATACAAAGCAAATTTTGCCTATTTAATACTCAATTACTAGGCTTTCAAACGTAGAAAACAGTTTTTAAAAATTTAAACTATAGACTGAGTTATTGATAATAATGTGGAAAAGTGTATTGTTGGTCAAATTTACCCCGGGGATCAAAGTTACCCCGTTTTACGGTACTATTTTCAACCTAAGGGCAATGGGGCATAGTAAGCACTCCTCTTTTCTACTAAAGTACGTATTTTCTAGAAGAAATTTTCATAAGGATTAGTTTCGTTCTTCCTATAGTATTAATTTTTCAGCAAAAAAGAAATATCCTTATCATCTTCACGGAAATATTCATAAAACCAACTAGGTTCTCAAGTGACGAAAATATTATTATTTTTGAGCACCTGAAAATAAGCTCTTATGATCGTTAAATCATCTTGATCTATATTGTACGCACTGCTACATGATGTACACATTGTTCTTAAATTTTCACCATCATTCGTTTTTTTTTCACTACAATCAATTTTAAAACGATTTTTAATTTGGCTTGTTGACTTGGGGCGAGCAGAGCACCATTGATTGGGGCACGATGAGCATTTTCTGCCGTAGAATCTAGCAGCGAATTAAACTCGATGAAGTCCACTGAATTATAGAGCTACAGCTTGACTATTTTACATATGACGATTAAGCCTATTGGAAAGGTGTCGGAGAGGTTATTAGAAGGCTCGAGGAGGCTCGGGAGAAAAAAAAAACACGGAACAGAAAGCTCCCACAATAAAATTCCTATCAGATTCCATGACGCAGTTTTAAAAGAGCTGTGGGTAGTCTTAAGAGAGCTCTGAAAGTTTTTTTAAAGCTATGTCTAGAAGGTCGAATAAAACTATTCTGTTGGATCTTCGTCACCAATGTCATCAGATAGCGAAGATAGCGATGATAGCGCAAAACCAATAGCGTAGATGATGATGATAATCGTTTGATTTTTGCATTCTCTTGATGATTTTCAGGTTCGAAATTCTAAATTAGAGCGCAGTAGCAGCTTATCTCCGGGGCCGGGGGCGATTGGTAGTATTGATAGCAAAAGAATCGGAGACCAACTTCAGGTCAAAATCTCGGACAGAAAACGGCAGCAACCGAATGAGAATCAACATCAGGGCATCATCTTTGGGAGACCATCAGCAGCAACGGAATCGGTGACCAACATCAGCATCAGCAGGGCAACAGCAACAGCAAGGTGGGCAGTATGTAAGGGAATTATATACAAAATAGTGACTTTAGGGACCAAATTTCAAAAAAAGTAACTTCTGAGTGACCAGCCTGAAAAAAGTGACAAAGTTACTAAAAAGTGACCAACTTCTAGCACTGTATATACCAGTTCGGTATTAACAGAACCGGTTTCAAGAATTTTGGAGCAGAAGCTTCATAACCATATAATAATAATATGGATTTTCATAAAGGAGTACGACCCCGAATGAATATTTTTTTCTGGGAAAAAAATAAGAATAAAAATTAAAAAAAAAATTAAAAAATAACTCCCGAATGAGTTAGAATTTTAGATAACGACTAGACTCCCACATCGCATGGAACTAAAGCGATGGTTACTTCGACGCTCCGTCCAACGCTGTAATCTATATAGCTCTGTGAAGAATAATACTTTCTTTCAAACGCTTACTACTGGAGCTTTAAGAAACAGTATTGGAAATTAAACAAATTTTACATAAATTCGGAATCTTTAATTTGAGTATTAATTCAACGTTTGATTGTAAATTGAGCTTAAAACGCCGATTTAATACACTTAACAGTGGATTGTAGTCTTTCTTACAGTCTATATATTATATTTGGATACACATGACACAAATAATAAATAAATGATAGTTTTATAAATTCAGAGTTGTGATTAATGGATTTCGAACGTAGTAAATCCTAAATGAATTTAAGAAATTAAGATTCAAAATTTTGTATAGGATGAAGGTATTTTGGAATAATTTTCACATAATTTTCACATAAATAACATAATTGGAAACTAATTGAAAATTTTTGAATGATTAAGTTCTGGAATATCTTGTATGATCCCGTTTCAATGGCATTATGATCTTGTATCTATAAAATAGATGAGGTCTAAAAATGAAAAATATGTTTTTAAAAGGATTTCTAACAGTGTGTTTCTAATAATTCAACCTCTCAAGTAAAGGAAGCGAATAAATTGAACAAATAATTGAGTAAGATTACAGCTGCTAGAGTAAAATACGATACTTCAACGTAGTTTACAATAATCGTCGATCGAATTAACCATAGATATAACATTTTGACAACCTTGAAATGTCAATATTTTCAATTTTGTCATTTTGTCAATTTTATCATTTTCGTCAATTATGATAATTTTGCAAAGTTTGTCAATTTTGCCAATTTTGTCAATTTAGGCTATTTTGTCAATTTAGGCTATTTTGTCAATTTAGCCTAGGTAGTTAATTTAGAAAATTGAGTAAATTTAGTCAGTTTAGTCGATTTTGTCAATTGTCTCAATTTGGACAATTTTGCCATTTTGTCAATTTTGCAACTTTGTCAACATAGATTTTTTTTTTGTTTCATTTCTGTCTTATAGTTAATTTTGCCAAGATTGTCAATTGTTTCCAATATTATCTTATTTTAATCGCCGCCGGGATATATTCTTATTTAATTTTTGGCATTTCGGCGAGTTCAAGGTAGAATATTTAGAAAGAACATGAAAGTATTATAGGTAGAAAGATCAAAGCTAGAGCGCTTTGGGTAGAAGAAATTGAATAGTTGGTGAAAATGTGAGCAGGGCTTTTGTTTTGTGAACAGCTTTTGAACTACTACTTGCGTGATTCTTTGCCGCGCGCCGTTTCAATGTTGATAGGATGCGATAAAGAAACCCATCGTATTCCTACCCACATTGAAACACGGATCAATGAACACCCACATTGAACACAATCTCATGTGTTCGACCCGTCCGTGTTTCAATGTGGGTAGGAATGCGATGGGTTTCTTCATCGCTTCCTATCAACATTGAAACGGCGCGCGGCAAAGAATCACGCAAGTAGGTAGTTCAAAAGCTGTTCACAAAACAAAAGCCCTGCTCACATTTTCACCAACTATTCAATTTCTTCTACCCAAAGCGCTCTAGCTTTGATCTTTCCACCTATAATACTTTCATGTTCTTTCTAAATATTCTACCTTGAATTTTCACAACTCGCCGAAATGCCAAAAATTAAATAAGAATGTTTCCAATATTGTAAATGTTGTAAATTTTACCGATATGTTTTATTTGAACTTTTTACAATTTAGTTATTTTTGTCAATTTGGTCATTTTTGTCAGCTTTTTTCAATATTATTCAATTTTGACATTTTTTTTTCAATTTGAACATTTTTGTCAGTTTTATAGATTAAGTCAGTTTTGTCAATTTTGCCATTTTTATCGATTTTGTCAGTATTAGACTTTATAAGAAATAGGGGAGATGGGGGCATAATGGCCACCTTAAGGAAAACGGTTATTTAACCATAGAAAATAGCTATAATAGGGAGGTTACATTATTGTTTCGTGTTCAGACACTTAAAAAGCCTATTCCCTAACGGGCTGAAACGTGAAAAACTAGATGAAAACGTTAAAAAATGCATTTTAAAAAATTTTGCCAAAAGCTGAAAACCAGCCGCTGTGGAGGCATAATGAGAACCCCCCCTGAGGCAGTATGAGCACCATTAATCAGAGCAAGATGTACGTTTTTGCCGGGGAATCTAGCAGCGAATTCAATTCGATGAAGTCAGGTGAGTCGTAGATTCATCAAACAAAGCAATAACAAAATAATCTAGGTCTGTTTGTAGAATACAAACAATTCACGCACGCTCATACATTAAGTGCTTTGTTCGGAGGATGATGCTACTAGCCGTATAATGTAACAATAAAAAAATCGATCATGAATTGTGAATGGAAAAAAATCACCTCGAACAGAAATCTAACTCTAGTCTTTTGATTACCTCTCCGACGCCTTACCAATAGGCTCAATTGTCGGATGAAAACTAGTCAAGGTGTGGCGCTATAAATCAATTTTAATTCGCTGCTAGATTCTACGGCAGAAAATGCTCATTATGCCTCGATAATATGGTGCTCTATATGCCCCTAGTCAACAAATTTAAGTAAAAACGTGTTTTAAAATTGATAAAAGTGAAAAATCAAAAATTTTATGATGGTAAAAATTGAGAAACAATGTGTACATCATGTTGCAGTGCGTACATTATTGATCAAGGTTATTTTAAGATCATAAGAGCTTATTTCGTGGTGCTCAAAAATTATAATATTTTCGTAACTTGAGAACCAAGCTAGTTTTTTTTAAATATCTCTGTAAAGATGATAAGGAGATTCCTTTTTTTGTGAAAAATTAATACTATAGGAAGTACGAAACAAATCCTCATGAAAATTTATTTAAGAAAATACGCACTTTCGTAGAAAAGCGTAGTTCTCATTATGCCTCGGGTGCTCGTTATGCCCTCATCTCCCCTACTATCAAATGAAAGATATAAAATTATAGACAAATAGATTAAAAATTGTAATGATGATGAAATTATCCAATTGAATTGAAAAACGATTATATGTCAGTTAATTCATAGGAAAAGAACACTTGGAACTGTAAGTGGAATTGAATGATGCAAAAACTTATACTCGACAATATTTAATTTTTATTTTTTTTTTATTTTTGTCTTTAGCTTGTCAGGATACATGCTACTACTACTAAGATTCTATTTTCCCTACCCAGCATGAGAGCAGCAGTGGTATCAATTTTTTCAAAAGGGCGTTCGGCCAAATGTTAACAAATCGTATTGTGAGCTGGGTGAAAAAGTCCCGTTTGAAGACCTATATTTTAAACCTAGTTACCTTCAACGCGATTTTCTCGAAATAGCTTTCGCCCTTTACTAAAATGAATCAACATAGAAACCAAAGTTTTTAGCATACGTTTCAGGGGCATTCTTACTTGTGTACAAGAAAGAATGCCCCTGAAAGGTATGCTGAAGACTTTGATTTTTATGTTGATTCATTTTTGTAAAGGGCGAAAGCTATTTCGAGAAAATCGCGTTGAAGGTAACTAGGTTTAAAATGTAGGTCTTCAAACGGTACTTTTTCACCCAGTTGACAATTCGATTTGTTAACATTTGGCCGCACGCCCTTTTGAAAAAAATTGATACCACTGCTGCTCTCATGCGGGGTAGGGAAAATAGAATCTTATTGGAAAAAAATAATGTGATACTGGGATTAACTCATCTAGCAGTAGCATGTATCCTGACAAGCTAAAGACAAAATTCAAAAATAAAAATTTTAAATATTGTCGAGTATAAGTTTTTGCATCATTCAATTCCACTTGCAGTTCCAAATGTTCTATTCCTATGAATTAATTGACATATAATCGTTTTTCAATTCAATTGGATAATTTCATCATCATTAAAATTTTTAATCTATTTGTCTATAATTTTATATCTTTCATTTGATAGTATTTCTTATAAAGTTTAATACTGACAAAATACGATAAAAAA
>NC_073693.1:285246666-285320551 GCF_029784155.1 Uranotaenia lowii | reverse complement strand
CCAAACTACGGTACAAATATCGGCCCAAATCTGCTGCCAAACGGTTGAAGCATCCAACTACGTCTGGCCTTACTACTCGAAAGAGCACCAAGTACATCTGGTGAACATGGAACACGACTTCTATATCCAGGGTTGTTTCGAACATCACCACACCAAGCATGTCGATCTCATGAGATTTCTGGCCGGGAAGGATGAAATACCGGAGGATATGACCACATGTCGGATGGCTCCCATTTATGTTGCGGATCGGCCAGGAAAACTTCTACGTGGAAAAAACCAGTCGTCGTTATGGTACTATTTTGGATGTGTGGAATTGTTTGTGGATTTCTGATGTGTAGCTTGGTGGGTTTTGGGTTAAATGATCATTGGGGTCGATCACTCAAATTTTGAACCTCAAATTCCCAGAATGTTACTTTGAGGTCATTATAAGAAAATAAACAATAAAACTGTAATTGTTCCCTTTCTTTCAAAAATAAGACTGATACTCTACAACGCTTATGAGGTCTACTCGCCTTGAGTCCGTGTCTTAGAATCTCTAGATATGAGTTTACCCATAGACCTTCTTGACGTCAGCAACAAACGTAGCGCAGCCATTGCATCTGACCATCACCTCGTCCTTGGTGAGATATGACTGAGAGTCGCGCGTGTCCAGCGGCGAGAGGAGAAAGTCGGATGTCGATACGACGTCCACCGTTTGGAGAATTCAGAGGTGAAAAGGGCAAACGTTGATCAACTTGAATCTCGAGAGCTGACAGACGGAACAGTTGAAGAATAGTAGCGTGGAATCTAGAATGCCTTTATCACGACGAGCCATGGGTACTCTCGGTAAAGTTTGTGGAAGAAGAAGTGAATGGATGTCGGATGAAACCTGGAGGATGATCGATGATCGGAGAAAGGCGAAAGTCGGAATTGAGCAGACATGCACCGTGTCAGCCAAAGCAGCCGACTGCTTGCAATATGCGAAGCTGGAAAAGGCTGTTGAACGAGCTTGTAAACGAGACAAGAGTGCCTGGACAAACACCCTAGCCGAAGAGGGAGAAAGAGCCGCCGCCAATTCTCCATTGGCTATCCGATTACTATATGATATTTCTCGCCGCCTCAGTGGCTTAAGGACTAATGTTAGAATGCCGCTGAAAGACCGAGCAGGTCAGCTGTTGATCGAACAGATCAGCTCAAACATTGGACTGAGCATTTTGAACAACTCTTCCGAATCACAAATAGCGATGGCCAACAGAACCCGCAGCTCGAAGCACCAACAGTAAGTCGCATTAATGACGTCAACTCGGAAGCACATGAAAGAAATGAAATCCAACAAAGCACCTGGGATCGATTGCATCCCTGCTGAAATGCTGAAAGCCGACCTTGCCCTGTCAGCACAAATGTTGCACCGTCTTTTCGCTGACATCTGGGATACTGCAACATTCCCGGCCGACTGGATGCAGGGTATCCTCGTAAAGGTCCCGAAGAAAGGAGACCTGACAGAGTGCGGTAACTGGCGAGGCATAACGTTGATCTGTACAACCCTCAAAGTACTCTGCAAAGTGATTCTGAACAGGATCCAGGAGAAAAGCGATGCTACACTCCGACGGCAACAAGCTGGATTCCGATCTCGACGATCATGTGTGGACCACATCACAACGCTACGAATCATACTGGAACAAATCAACGAATTCCAGGACTCTCTTCTGCTGGTGTTCGTTGATTTCGAAAAAGCATTCGACCGACTTAACCATGAAAACATCTGGGCGGCTCTAAGGCGACGAGGGGTCCCAGAGAAACTAGTCCATCTCATCGAAGCACAGTACGAGGCATTTTCGTGCAAGGTCTTGCACCACGGCGTCTTGTCCGAACCAATCCCGGTAACTGTTGGAGTGAGACTAGGATGTATCTTATCACCGCTACGGTGCTACTATTTCTAATCGTAAAGGATGAGATTCTGACTGGATCGATCGACTTTCCACCGAACCGAGGATTGCTGTGGAGTCCTTCAACAATGGAGCAACTGAACGAACTTGACCTGGCTGACGATATTGTTTTGCTCGCCCAAACACAACCGGATATGCAGAACAAACTCGACGACCTCACCAAAAGATCCAAGGCAGCAGGTCTCAAAGTCAATGTCGGAAAGACCAAGTCGATGGAGATCAACACAGGAAATCCCTCCAGTTTCATGGTACCTGGGCAAGTGGAGTGGAGTTTAGAAAGTGGAGTGCTTCCAGTATCTTGGTAGCCAGATAACGCCTGATGGTGGTACCAGGAAAGACATCGAAACCCGGATCAGATAGGCCCGATTTGCGTTTGCGAGTTTACGAAACATCTGGCGGTCACGCCAGATCTCTCTACGAACTAAGATCCGAATCTTCAACTCAAACGTCCAATCCGTATTGCTGTACGGGTGTGAAACTTGGTGCACATATGTGGTGACGACGCGAAAACTGCAAGTATTTGTAAACCGCTGCCTTCGGAATATCATCCGCGCTTGGTGGCCTGCCAACTGGATCACGAATGAGGAACTACATCGCCGGTGTCATCAAAGGGCGCTAGAAATCGAGATACGGGAACGTAAGTGTAGATGGATTGGGCACACGCTGCGAAAAGATGAAAACGAGATTTGCAGAGAGGCGCTAGATTGGAATCCAGAAGGACATAGAAGAAGAGGCAGACCCAGAAACTCGTAGGGGCGAAGCCTAGCCGCTGAAATCCGAACTGTCGACGCGAATCTTGACTGGGACCAGGTGAAGACGCTGGCTCCGGATCGCCAGCAGTGGAGGTACATTACTGAGCTTTTATTGCTTTTCGGTTGAACATTACCGGCTTTTCGGTGTTAATTACAGGCATTTTGGTAAAACAATACCGGTTGATCGGTAATATAACGAGCTGTCACGTTGACAACTGTCAACATTTTTACAGATGAACTTTGACATGATCAGCCGAGTTTCGGTATTTTACACCGAAAAAGGTCCGTAATATTTGACAGCTGTCACTTCTTGGCCATGAAAAAATTACCGAACAGTTTAACGAACTCCACATGTTAGGAATTCAGTAAAAAAATTACCGAACTCGGTAATTTTCGTTTAGGGGAAAGTGTTCCTAAATGCGCATGTTAGGTAATATGCGATTGACGATATGGCTAGAGATTCATCATATCTAATCAGTGCAGTTTGAGGGTAGTACGCTTTTAACACATGGCATGAAAAAATTAAATTGTTATATAAAGTCGAAAAAATTTAAAAATTCAAACAAGATTTTTGTCAGTTTTGTTATAATATATTGAACTTAAATTATCGTGCGTACAGATTCTGTGAACAAAAATTTTAATGGTTTTTCTTTCTTATTCATCTGGAAATCGGAAATTCAACAAATTGAAGCTTTTGGCAAAGTTGTAGATGATAAGATATTGGAATACGAGACAGGTTCTGATTGCCCATATCAAGGCAGGTTAAATGCCTATAACAAGAAAAATAGTTTATTCTTATAAATTTTTTACTTTCTATCATTTAAACATTAAATCTACGCTCAAATCACGATCTTACAGCGAAAAAAGAAGAACTTCATACTGATCCGATAAAAATACAATATGAACAAAATATTACCATGAAATATGGCCATATGGCATACTTAACTATGTTTCATGCAAAAGAACTAGTGGTGTAAAAAATTTCACCAAAATTTCAGCCTTGATGTATGCCTAACATCCGTTTCTACCATTTTCAATTAAATAATTTCAAAATATTGCGAGTGTGAATGAAATATAGCTTAAAACATAAATATGCGCATTTAGCCCGCCGGTTTCGGAAATCGGCTATTTTGACTTCTTTTATTATAAAATTATTTTCACAAAAACTGTAAGAGATTTTAACAGAAAAATTGCTCTTACGTAAAGAAAACAGATGTCCGCTCATTTGCATATAGTTTTCAGGCTCCTATCTATCGGAATATGGGAGAAAATGAGTGTTTTCCTTAATATGCTCTCCCCTACTGGCATAAACACTCCCAAGGCTCCCAAGCTAATTGATGTATGACAACTACATTAAAGCGCAACAAGAAAAACATTTTTTTCATCCTATTGAATAATTCATCCAGAAAAAAAATATAGTGTGAACCGAACTCGCTGCAACATCTCATCTCGGCTTGCCAGTCCGATATCTTATCCAGTGCATCATCTGAATCGGTTAGTAAACCAAAGTTTATTTTTCATTGCGTTTCTGCCACCGCCGATTACCAAAAAAAACACACTGCATTGGCCGTCTGCCGTTTGTCCGAAGTTTTTTTTTCATCCTCCTTTATCTTTGATGGGAAAGGGATGAGAATGGGAGGGGGATGGGGTGGGAATGGGAACTTAGAAACTGTTTTCTATTGCCGGCCGGTTTACCCAGCGCATCTTGGTTGGTGCTTTTTGACGTCGGTTGGAATCAAAGAATGTTTTATTTACCGACACACACAGCTCTCGGTACATCATTCGACAATATCCTTGTTGGTTGATTGTCTTGTGTCTTGATAATTGAACCTCCAAGGAAGTTCATTATTTGAGCAGAGTCTGATTTGTGGGTGTACAAATATAGTATCTAAGAACTTTTTGTCTAATAAGATACGTAGTTACGTTTTTTGACAAAGTTGTTTAGTGGAACATTTCCTATTGAAATTTTTTAAATTAGCACAAAACTTGTTAGCAGGTTCGAATCCACAGGAGAAACAAAAAAATTGTTTATTTTTCAGTACAAAATATTCAATTTTCCCATAAAAACCTAAAAGTTCAAATTAGCTCATGTAAACGTAACCTTAAAATTCTGCAAAGAATCATGGATGAGCTTTTAACAAAAACTAACCTTTTTAGACCCCATGGTTTGAGAAATTCAAAAATAACCCCAAATCTACTCAGTCTATTGCATTACACGAAAAAAATGTTTGGATGTCCAAAAAGATAGCTTTTCGACGCAGAACATAAATTATTAGTTCATGTTAAGATTTCATTAAAACAAATTTCCAAATCCTCCTATTCACATTCCGGATTCATTGAGCTATATTATGAAGTTATTTGGTCTTCTTAGTTAAAACAGTTGATAGGTGATCAATTTGTACTTCTTACTTTTTGGGTAACTGTCAAGCTTTCACCGGCGAGTGAAAACTCAACCCACAAAAATGCGTCTCGTCACAATTTTCTTGTCACAGAGGGTAGGGTAATACCTTTCTTTTTGCCATTTTCACATCCAATCAACCGCACCGATGCGTATGCGTTTTTGCGAATCGGATTCACTTGCTCCGCGCTAGATGAGATACGAATTTCCCACCGTTTGCTGCCGGAATGCATATTATTAGTTAATGATTTGCATATGAAAAAGTGATACTTCCCCCGAAAACTAGATCATCATTCCGACAGATGAGTGCTCTCACCACACCGGCAATCAGTATCTACATAGGAACCAGTTGGCTTATGATTGTCGATGAGCCCTGTCGTTGAGGAAAACGATCAATGGAAAACACTAGGGCGGTTCAATGATTTGTTAATTGAAAATTTTCTTATTGATGTATATTTGTAAAATCTGGAATTCAAATTTGATTTTAAAAGCATAAAAATGCACTAAACGATTTGTTAAGATTTTCATATTCCATCTCATGAACCACATTAACATGCCAACAAAGAAAGCGAAAACACGACACACGTGACGGTATGGACGATTTTAAGTTCCGATCGCAAGTAGCAAGAAAGATCGGCCGCGGCGGTTCAAAATGTCATGTCACGAGATGCCTTCTGCCATGTCGAGAGAAGCTCATCTTTGAGGAAGAATCCCGTAGCAAACCCTTATAATGGAGAAGGTAACGCGAATCATCATTTATGTTGCGGTGCAAATCTACAAGACTCCGCGAGACACGCAGACGACTTGGCGGGGAAAATACTCGGATATAGCCGGGTACCTGTGTCGATGTGGTTTTGGGGAATTTGACATTAGCTCCGGGGACTTAGTTACGTGTGGCCCTCGCCTCGGTGGGAATTTTAGAGAGCCTACAGGCAGTGATTGCGGTCTACATGAAAATGTAAATCACAAATCTCGTACGACGGTGGACACCAACAAAGAGGCTGAGGAGAAAAGCATAGAAATTGAATTTCCCACGAGTGGACCTTTTTCTGGGTAAACAATTGTCAATGGTTCGATCCACAAGGTCATGTGGTGGATATGGACAGGAAACTAGTGATGTATGAAAATACTTCAAATAGTTTTACTATTCTCGGAAAGTTATTGAAGGATCATTATATATAATTTCGTGGCATCACGGGGTATGTTGTTGAATGAACGTCAATATTTGTAAAGTCCCATAAGGCATTTTCCCACTTATCAAGCGAACAGCTTTTCATTTTCTCGGCATGTCGTGGTACGGTAACATAACAACAACATTACGCATGTTTAATGACCAGATAGTAACGAAATAAAATTGGCAATGCAATTGTACACGTAGCGAAAAAGTTTTTTAGGACAAAGGAATTTTCCTTTGTTTATTCGCCAAACGAAGGAAAATTACTTTGATTCTAAAACAAATAAAAAATTCTTTGTTTCTAATCTGTTTTCCTTTACTTCAAAGAATTTTTCACCTTGTATGTAATTGTATGAAATAAAAAAGAGTTTTTTTTAAATAGAATATTTTTTTGAATCAAAATTGACTTTGATGACTTATTTTTACCTATGAGTTTTTGTCTAACGACACACGAATAAAAAAAAACGTTATGTTTGTAACTATATTATTATTATTCATTTTTAAGTACTCATTAATAGTTTTCGTATGATATTGTAACTCAAGAGAAGACACGAATGACACAAAGATGGTAAAGTGCCATTCATAAAACCTTAAAAAAATTAACTTTAGAAAACTGGTCCTTAGCCTAAAGGGTGAGCAAAATTTTTTTTATGAAATCTCTAGAAATAAAATATGAAATTTACTCTCATGGACGGTTAATTTTTTTTAATTGGTTATAAAGTCTGGTAGATCAGAGATATTTGATTTGAGCATAAAATAAGTTTTTTAAGGGTAGCCTTCAATTTCTTTAAAAAAAAATCTTATTCTATACTCAAATCAAACAAGACCAACCTTCTAAACTTTTTTGCAAATTCCAAGATTCTAACCTTTGATGAAAATAAATATAATTTTTCAAAAAATAGTAAGATTAAAAAAAAATTTGAATCAAATTTGCTTGATGCAAACAAACTTGAACTAAATGTATGATTTTTGTTTGAAATTTGGCTTAAAAAATGCTATATCAATAATGTTTAACAACACACCGAAAAAATAAAAAATTTGTGCAGATTTTTTAGATGAAGATCAGATAGATGTTTCTTAAACAGGAAATATTTTTCATAAAGAATCAATTCCATACTCAAAATCCTTTGGATGATTTTTCTTAAATATAATTTGGGATATTTTGCATGAATCAAAACTCAGAAAATTAACTCAAATTCTACTGAAAACTTTGGAATCTGGATATTGTATTGACATGCAAATTTTTAAGTTTATGTTCTCTCAATTTCTCAACAATTTTATGTTGATTAAATAACTCATTCATGAGCTTTCTTTTTCTGAATTTTAAATCTGAATTCTAAACTTGAATTCAAAAATTGAACTTTAAATCTGTTTCCGAATTTCTATACGATTTCCGAAATGCACAAAAAATACGATTTCCGAATCTTAAATCCAGATCAAAATTTCATGGGCCAAATCTTAAAGCCCTCATTCATGAATCTATCATTTTAATTCTTCAGGGCTGGTTTAATCTTAATTCATTTTTTCAATTGTTTATATTTAATCTGTTTTGTGAATCTGATTTAAAATGTGAATTTTGAATGATGAATCAGAACCCGATTTTCAAATTTGGATCGCCACTTAGAAGCTATAAATGTTAAAATTTTGTGTTAGAATTAAGTTTAAGAACTTCGAAATGAATATAAAACAAATTTCTACTTTTTCCATATTCTGAAAACTATTCTCAAAATATTGAAAATGTATTTGATTTTCGAAAAACATTTTGATATTGATATGAATTATGAAATTTGATATGAATGGCAAAACTGAATTCGAACAAGGATTTCGAAGTAGCTTTTCATTCCGTATTTCTTATGATTATTTGAACTTAATCCATTTAAAGTCATTCCATCAAAAGATTGACAGTTTCTCATTGTACAAAAAGTTCAACAGTATAAAAGCAAAGTCGCATATATTTTTTGGAAGTTTTAGTTTAATGAGGTAACAGGATGCAAAGATTCCAAAGATTTTCAACGTTTCGAATTAAACATGGCTAGCATACAAAAACAGCCAATTGAAAACAAAAGTTCGCATAGAGGATTGCTTGCAAGAGAACAAATTCCCATTGATGTTAAAAGATAAAAGTTTAATGAAAACACGGTATGCAAGAGGACAAGTCTTCATTAAATTTTGAAGTTCTAATTATAGATGGCTTGCAAGAGGACAAGTCTCTATTGATTTTTAAAGTTCTAATAAAAGATGGCTTGCAAGAGGACGAGTTCCCATCGATTTTTAAAGTCCTAATAAAAGATGGCTTGCAAGAGAATAAGTCCCATTGTTTTGAATAGTTTAAATGAAAAGATGGCTTGCAAGAGGACAAGTCTCCATTGATTTAAATAGTTTAGATGAAAAGATGGCTTGCAAGAGGACGAATCTCAACTGGTTTTTTAAGTTCTAATAAAAGATGGCTTGCAAGAGGACAAGTCCCCACCGATTAGAATAGTTTTAAATGAAAAGATGGCTTGCAAAAAGACAATTTCCTGTTGATTACAAAGTTCTAATAAAAGATGGCTTGCAAGAGAACAAGTCCTCATTGATTCGAATAGTTTTAATATAAAATGGCTTGCAAGAGGACAAGTCCCACTTGATTTTTAAAATTCGAAAAAAGACGGCTTGCAAGAGGACAAGTAACCACTGATTTGAAAAGTTTAAATGAATAGATGGCTTGCAAGAGGACAAGTCTCCACTGATTTTTAAAATTCTTATAAAAGATGGCTTGTTCAGTTTACGCTCGGACGTTGATACGAACGAACGCAATTTAACTTCGCTCTCAACCTAGTCATTTATCTATCCACAGTTTGTGGAATTTTTCTTCTTCACGGAATTTACTGCGCTATTCCATCATGGATAAGACCCGAAAACACACGTTCAAAATTGCTTTCGGTCCAACCGCAAAGGCTCCAGCTTATCTTGATGTATTACGGTTTGTCGGTAACAAGTTGAAGATATCAGCGGCAGAGGTACACTCGATATATAAGGACGAGAATGAAAGATGTTTCTATCTGAAATTTTTGGACGAAACGGCCTTCAATGTGTTTTCCAGCAGCCTTCAAGAACAATACCAATTTGCATATGAAGATGGAACGATTACCTCGGTGAAATTGGAAATTGCCAGCAGTTTGTTTCGTTACGTACGAATTTTTAACTTGCCCCCAGAAATAGAGGAAAAGGAAATCGCTTCAGCTTTGGGGCATTTCGGAACGGTCAGGCAACATGTGCGCGAAAAGTTTCCGGCAGAATATGGATTCCAAGTCTACAGCGGCATCAGAGGGGTCCATATGGAAATAACCAAGGAGATACCCGCTAACTTATTCATCGGACACTTCAAGGCACGACTTTTCTACGAGGGCCTTAAGAACAGGTGCTTTTTTTGCAAAGGTGAGGGCCATTTGAAAGCAGATTGTCCGAAGCTTATGAAGTTGAAGACAGTTCAAAGTGGGGCGTACAGCCAGGTAGTCGCCAATGGTATTATCGGAGCATCCTCCAGTTCTACCATACTGAAACCGAATATGACATCACTTCCACTCCCGAATATTAAACGAACCGAAAAAGAAATCACCAACTCAACTGCCGAACCTGACAAGCACGAGGTGCCGCAACCGTTGGAAAAAAACGATCGTAGCTCGCACGGGACCAGTCCCAATCCCGATAGCGCATCGTTGGATGGTGGTGCTGTCGACGATGATGAAATGGAAGCTGAACAACACACGCTGAAACGCTCATCGGATACGATCTCCAGCACCGACTCGGATGGTTCGCCGAAAGACAAACGTAAAGGCAAAAAGGAGATGAAGACAGTGCCTAGTCCGATCGATGGTATCAGCACACGCAGCACGACCGCTGGTAAGAAGTGAGATGACGGCCACCAAGCTTGTAGGACGATACAATTGCTTTTCAAGCGTAAGTTTAGAAGATTTTCAAATGATGGTTTTCTTACTCGGTTTTTCGATATTGTTACTACATTTTTTTCTCTTAATTTTTGTTTAAGCTCCTCCACGAATTCAGAAATGCATTTTACTCAATCGATCGCGACTATAAACCTCAATGCTATCAGCTCAATGGCAAAAAAACTACTATTGAGAGATTTTGTTAGAGATTTAGATGTTGATGTTGTGTGTTTACAAGAAGTTTCCTTTGAGAATTTTAATTTTTTGAATACCCATGAAGCATTGGTAAATATCAGTGAAGACGGTAAGGGAACTGCAATCCTTATACGGAAAAACATTCAATTTTCAAATGTCATTCTTAACACAAACGGAAGAATTATTTCTACTTGCATTGGAAATACTAACTTGATAAATATTTACGCCCATTCTGGGAGCGGGTTTAAAAAAGAAAGAGATCACCTTTTTACACAGGAAATTTTAGTGCATTTGTCAAATAATAAAGAAAATGTAATTCTGGGAGATTTCAATTGTATTTTGTTACCGGAAGACACAAATGGTTTAGTTAAAAACGTATCCAATGGCTTAAATAAACTTATTTCGTCATTAAAACTGATAGATGTTGAACATAAAATTAAACGTAATAATACTATATTCACGTTCGTCAGGGGAGATTCGAGTTCTAGACTGGATAGAATTTACGCATCATCAGAGTTTATTTCATTTGTCAAAGAAATCCGCACAGTTCCTTTGAATTTTTCTGATCATCACGGTGTAATAATGAAATGTAATGTCGATAATTCTAATAGTTTTTCTTTCATAGGTAAAGGATATTGGAAACTAAATTTAAATGTGTTCAACAACGAAGATATATTTGATAAATTTAAAGAAATGTATTTAGATTTGAAATCTAGAAGATCCTATGAAGATATCAATTACTGGTGGAATACCCATGCAAAAACAAGTATTAAAAAATTTTTCAAAAAGGAAAACTTCCTGAGAAACCAACAATTTTATCGAGAAAAAAATTTCTATGATAATTGTCTTTTTGAATTATTTAAAAAACAAACTTTAGGTTTAAATGTTCAGTCAGATATGAAAATAGTCAAATCGAAAATTCTAGATTTCCAAGTAAAAAAAATGAACTCTCTTAACTACAAATTTAAAGCGCATACATTATATGACGAAGAAAAATTAAGTATTTTTCAAATTGCTAACAGACTAAACAGAACCCCAAATTCAAATACTTTGAAACTTAGGATTGAAAATCAGATAACTAATGATACGAATAAGTTAAGATCAACAATTTATGAATATTTCAGCAACATTTTCAAAAAACTTCCAGACACTCGAAATGACTATGAAAATATTTTAAATGCAATAAATAATAGAATGAACGATATTGATCAGCAAATACTAACAAGACCAATAACTTGTGATGAGTTAAAAACAGTAATTGAAACCGCATCTAAAAAAAGCAGTCCCGGTCCTGATGGTTTATGTTACAATTTCTATAGCATTTTTTTCGAGTTATTAAAAAATGACTTAGTAACTTTATTCAATCTATACTTGCAAGGTGACACTAATCCAGAGAAATCATTTTATGAAGGTATCATTACACTCGTCCCTAAAAAAGGAGATATTTATAACCTTGCAAATCGTAGACCTATAAGTATGCTCAACGCAGATAGCAAACTTTTCACTAAAAATCTTTGGAATAGAATTCGTCCTTTAATGATAAAACTAATTGGCAAAGGGCAATCTGCCGCCGTTGATAACAGATCGTGTGTTGATAACTTGAAAGATTTAAGAAATATCTTGATACAATCGAACTCGTCAAAGCGATTTAAAGCCGTATTGTTAAGCCTTGACTTGGAAAAAGCTTTTGATCGTGTAGATCATGACTTTCTTTGGGCAGTTTTGGACAAATTCAATATTCCGGTTTCTTTTATTAATTGTTTGAAACGTCTGTATAAAAATGCTTATTCTAAAGTTCTTTTCAACGGGTTTTTTACTCCTTTAATATCAGTTCAGAGCTCAGTGCGGCAAGGATGCCCACTGAGTATGGCTTTGTTTTCATTATATATTGAACCATTAATTAGGAAGCTTAGTGAGAATATACCTGGATGTCTCATAGGAAATAAATTTATTAATGTTATATCCTATGCAGACGATATAAATATTTTAATAAAGAATAATATTGAGTTCGATACAGCTCTAGAAATAGTCAGCTATTTTAGTATTTACTCTAAAATAAAACTGAACTTATCTAAATCCTATTTTTTAAGATTTAACTCATGTATGACTGGGCCCCATATAATCCAAGAAAAAGAATCAATAAAAATCTTAGGCGTGGAAATATTCCAAAATATCAAACTTTTATTAGAGAGTAACTATCATTCTTACGTTAATAAATTGAAGTATATAACATCCTTACATTGTTCACGTAACTTAACTCTTTTTGAAAAAGTTAATCTATTAAATGTATTTATTTTGTCGAAATTATGGTACATATGTCAGGTTTTTCCACCAGAGAATAAATATCTGGCTCAGATCAAAATGATGTGCGGACGTTTTTTATGGTCTTCGACAATTTTCAAAGTGCCAAGAAACGAGTTGTATTTGCCTGTGTACAAAGGTGGTTTAGCTTTAATCGATATTGAATCTAAATCGAAGGCATTGTTTGTGAAAAATATTTTATATCAAAAAGAAAATAATACATTCACAGCAGATGAATATATGCTTAATCAAAAATACAACATGAAATTATCCAAAAATATGAAAAGTTGGATTTGCGTAGCAAATAATTTGAAAAACGACGATCACTTGAATAGCTCTAAGAAATTATACGATTATTTTATTGACAATTTGAAGATTGAATGCAAAGTCCAAAAAGATCTACCGTCCATATGCTGGGAAAACATGTTAGCTAATTTGGATAGTAATTTTCTCAGCTTTAAAAATAAAGATGTATTGTTTAGGGTGTTTAAAGATATTATACCAAACAAAGTAAAGCTTTTACGTAATAATATAAACGGTAATGATTCTCCAAACTGCGAGACCTGCGGAACTTTACAAACAACAAGTCATATAATAAAATCCTGTACAAATTCTATCTTAATTTGGAAGTGGTTAAAAATTACGTTAAATCAAAATCTCAAGATAAATGTATTAGAGCCGGATGAGTTGTTATCATTGAATATTTCAGTAAAAAACTATAGATATAAAGCTGGGCTTCGGTTATTAGCTGAGGTTATAACGTTCAATATAGAAACTAAAGGAACTGGAGAATTGGAAAAGCTTAAACAAAATATAAGAATCGCGCGATTTAATTCAAAGAACTTGTTTGAAAAGCATTTCAGAAATCATTTGAATTTCTTCTGAGCTATTTGCAATGGAACTCTAATTAATCATAAGCAAAACCAACAAAAGTAAAACCAAATTGTAATTTGTAAAATAAAGATGATTTGGAAAAAAAAAATAAAAGATGGCTTGCAAGAGGACAAGTCCCCACCGATTAGAATAGTTTTAAATGAAAAGATGGCTTGCAAAAAGACAATTTCCTGTTGATTACAAAGTTCTAATAAAAGATGGCTTGCAAGAGAACAAGTCCTCATTGATTCGAATAGTTTTAATATAAAATGGCTTGCAAGAGGACAAGTCCCACTTGATTTTTAAAATTCGAAAAAAGACGGCTTGCAAGAGGACAAGTAACCACTGATTTGAAAAGTTTAAATGAATAGATGGCTTGCAAGAGGACAAGTCTCCACTGATTTTTAAAATTCTTATAAAAGATGGCTTGCAAGAGGACTAGTTCCCATTGATGTGAATAGTTTGATCAAAAAATGGCTTGCAAGAGGACAACTCCCAATGGTTTTTTAAAGTAAAAAAAAAGACTTGCAAGAGTACAAGTCCCTATTGGTTTGAGTAGTTTATATGAATAGATGGCTTACAAGAGGACAAGTCCCAATTTATTTTCAAAGTCCTAATAAAAGGTGGCTTTCAAGAGGACAAGTCTCCATTGATTTGAATAGTTTAAATGAAAAGATGACTTGCGAGAGGACAAGTCCCAATTTATTTTTAAAGTTCGAAAAAAAGACGGCTTTCAAAAGGACAAGTCTCCATTGATTTGAATAGTTTAAATGAAAAGATGACTTGCGAGAGGACAAGTCCCAATTTATTTTTAAAGTTCTAATAAAAGTTGTCTTGCTGAAGAACAAAACCCCATCGATCTGAATAGTTGAAATAAAAAGATTGCTTGTAAGACGACAAGTAATCATTAATTTGGATAGATTAAATAAAGGTTGCCAGATTGCCCGGTTTTATCCGGGTTTGCCCGGATACTTAATACTAAATTTGAGAACAATCCGGTCCGGCCCGGTTGCCGGATTTCATTGAAAAATGCCCGGATTTTGCCCTGATTTATTCATTTTATTTAGCATATCAAACAAAAAAAAAAAACAATCACCTCCAAAACGATATTTTTGAGCAAGTTTTATAAAAATAATCATGCAAGGTTTTTTGGAAGCCTAAAAAACGGTTCAAAATCTATCGATGAGTTTTGATTAAAAACATTTTTTTTTAAATTTTTTTTCTTGATTTTTGTTGAGGAATTTCTGAGTTTTGAGAAAATTTGCCCGGATATTGCCCGGATTTATGGTCGTCAAATGGAAAGCGAATGATCGGATTTTGCCAGGTTTTTATTTAAAAATTGCACGGTTTGTCCGGCCCGGATATGCGATGAAAAAATTCTGGCAACCTTAGATTAAATGAAAAGATGGCTTACAAGAGGACTATTTCCCATTGATTTGAATAGTTTAAATAAAAAGATGGCTTGCAAGAGGACAAGTCCCAATTAATTTTCAAAGATCTTATAAAAGATGGCTTGCAAGAGGACAAGTCCCCATTGATTTGAATAGTTTTAATAAAAAGATGGCTTGCAAGAGGACAAGTCTCAATTTGTTTTTAATATTTTTATCAAAGATGACTTGCAAGAGGACAAGTCCCTATTGATTTGAATAGTCTAAATGAAAAAATAGCTTACAAGAAGGCAAATTCCAATTTATTTTTAAAGTCCTAATAAAAGATGTCTTGCAAGAGGACAAGTCTTCATTGATTTTTAAAGTTCGAATAAAAGAAGGCTTGCAAGAGGACAAGTCTCCACTGATTAGAATGGTTTTAAATGAAAATTGATTTTTTAAATTCTGGTTTGCAAGAGGAGAAGTCTCCACTAATAAAAATAATAATAATAATAATATTTTTTTAAGATAGGTTAACCACCGTTAATTAATTTTGTAAATTTATTTTTCGGCATATCGGTGAAAAGTAGTTATGAAATTGATAAAGATGGATAGAGAAGTGAGAAGAAAATTTACAGATGTTGAAAAGAGCGAAAGAGCATTTTTGCGAGGAAACTTATTAACGTACACCATACTTTACCCTAGGTAGTGCCACCTCTATCCCGGCCCGGTACTACTTCTCCTAAATAATGAAATGTTGCAGGGTAAAGTATGGTGTACGTTAATAAGTTTCCTCGCAAAAATGCTCTTTCGCTCTTTTCAACATCTGTAAATTTTCTTCTCACTTCTCTATCCATCTTTATCAATTTCATAACTACTTTTCACCGATATGCCGAAAAATAAATTTACAATAATAATAATATTTATTTGAGACCTTTTAACCTTGAGAGACTAATAAGAATAGTTTTTAATGAAAAGATGGCTTGCAAGAGGACAAATCCCCATTGATTTATAAATTTTTAATAAAAGATGGCTTGCAAGAGGACAAGTCCTTATTGATTTGAATAGTTGAAATGGAAAAAATGGCTTGCAAGAGAACAAATTCCAATTGATTTTTAAGTTCGAAAAAATGGCTTGCAAGAGGACAAGTCCTCATTGATTTGAATAGTTTAAATAAAAAGATGGCTTGCAAGAGGACAAGTCCCAATTTATTTTTGAAGGCCTAATAAAAGATGGCTTGCAAGAGGAAAAGTCTCTATTGATTTTTAAAGTTCTAAAAAAGATGGCTTGCAAGAGGACATTTCCATATTAATTTGAATAATTGAAATGAAAAGATGGCTTGCAAGAGGACAAGTCCCCATTGAATTTTAAAGCTCTTATAAAAGATGGCTTGCAAGAAAACAAGTCCCACTGTTTTGAATAGTTTTAATGAAAAGATGGCTTGTTGAGAAGCAAAGTTCGTGCGTGAATTCTTGAAGAGAAATTCCTTCTTTGGTCACCACAGGTCATATAATACAGCAGATCTATTGACAAAATAAAAATGCTAAGTTCCTTTTTTAAACATAGTTTAATTTTTGAGTTTTATGCTGTCCGAAGGCTATGATCATTTAGTATCCGGGCAGTTACAAACGATTGTATTTTAAAAACTATTCATTTGATCGAAAAACTTTCTATGGAGAAAATGAAGGTGTTAATATGACATTTAATATAAAAATATAAAAAAATATATTTATCAATTATTTCAAGAAATATTCTTACTTTTTCATAAAATCTCTTTTTTATCTTTGCACACTTGTGTCAGTCATGTATTGATCTATTATTTTTACCACAGATGTAAAACCTTTACAAAATCATGATATTTTACACAAACTCACCTGGAAAAAAGCAATTGGAATCTTGTTGGAACCTTTTTATTAGTAGACATCTCGAAAAATTTGATCTCTTAAATACGGTTTTAACATAAATTTCTTCGTCCATCAGGACACATCTGTCACATTGCGTAAAAATTGGTTGCACATGTTGCAATCTAAGGAACTGTTCACTATTAGTTATTTAATTGGTGTCTACTAGTCAGAAAACACTTTTTGACTAACGGAAATGGATTAATTGCATTATTTAAGGGGTCTGCATTCAGTTATCCCCGATAACCATAGACTTTTTACCATATTTAAGATCAAGGGTTCCATTCCGATGCTTGATTTGAACTTCGTGTGGATTCTAGAGTGTCTCCTTATACTTCTTAACCATTCGGTCAAAAAAAAATCAGAAAAAAATCAACAGTTTATGAGTTTTCAAGTCGAAAATGAAGAGTTTTCGAGGCGCAAAATGCGCAAAAGGAGCAAATTTGTGCAAAATTATTTTTACCATGCCTTTTTGCATCGTAAATATCTCGAACACACATAAACTTAAAAATCTGGCAAAAATAGGCAAGATAGACCAACACAACGCTGCTAGAGTTTTTTATATCCGAGCTCTAACAACGTAGCTATCACCGACATAAAGTGCCCGGATACTAAATGATCATAGCCTTACCATCAAAAATGTTGTTAAAAGAGTTTCAATTTCGGTTCACGTTGGTTTCAATAAGCCTACGATAGGAAGAATTTTTTTGGTATGACGTGTCGCAGGCTCAATTTTCTACGGTTCTACTCGTAGTTCTTTTATTTTTAAACATTACTGGGTCACGAGGACCGTTTGAGTTATTGCTAGCCATGACCTACAAACATATAAAAGTCTCAAAAGCTCTTAGAACATCTCAATCATAAAGATACTCTCTAGAGTAGTTTGAAATATCAAGAGAAAGAAAGTATCAAACTGTAATCAATTAGAAATCCGTTAGCTGAAAAAAACCTATGAAGTAAGGTAGTTAAACTTAACAGATGGTCCCAACATAAGGAGGTTTATCGGTAAAAGCTATGATCATTACCAAAAACTGAAACACTTTTGTAGCCCGACACTCATCGCAACATAATTGCCTAGATTCATTGAAGCTGTGCGGGTTGGTTATTCTGTAAGTAGGTATTGGACAATCTAACAGACTGGGCGTTCAAAACTTAAGCCAAACATTCAGAAGGGCAGGCTCTTTCGGATGACCCACAACAGCCGTAAGTACAAGATCGAAAGCATAATTCAACCAAAACATGAGATATCCGTTACCGAAATACAACAGTTCTTGCTGCCTGTATGAATACCTACCAACCGGGTGTTTGTTGTTTCCCAAAACATAAGTTAAACATTGTGGCCAACACTGGGAGATGAAAACATAATTGCTGGAAATCAGCCCCTCTTATGGTTCATTGAGCTACTTCCAAGACACCCTGGCGCTGTTGGTTTTTGAGCGAAGTGAACCATAAATGCCAACACATACACGCTCTCGGGGGGTAAGCATCGGTTTTTAACCCATTTAAAGGGAATTTTTCGGATGTTTTATGGAACAAATAAAAACAAGCTTTGAGAGGGATATCCCGTAAGGTGGACCCAAATAAAAAGGTACAATATGCTCGTGCTCGATACCTGGTCAAAATTGCAGCATGTAATTATTGAACAAATGCAATTGTTACCTTTTAGTTTGTGGAGCTAGGAGGAAAAGATTTAATTGATGATTCAATTTTAGGATATAATAAGATTGAAATGAACCAAATACTTAGAACTAGAATATTGAAAATGAAGACAAATAATAATAGAAGCATCTTAAGATAAAGAATATAGTAAAGAAAAGACAAATAATCATGGAAGCATCTTCAGAAAAAAAACCTATTTAAATTCATATCGAAATCATAATAAAATTATTTTACATATAAACTTATTCCATCTGGAAGAGGAAACTTGTTTCCTAGGATTCTTGCTGATATCATATTTAACAAAGGTGCATAAAAATATGATAATCGACACACTTTCAGTTTAGAGATCAAATAATTTTATAAATGCTCAAAACTCTTATCTCTTCAATCAACATAGAATTCAGAACTCAAAGTTCTGAACTCAGAATGCAAACTTATAACTCAGTAAGAACTGATAACTCAAAAATCGGAATCCAGAATTTAAAACTCAGTAATCTAACTTATAAAACAAAATTTAAAACTCAGAAATCTGAATTCTTAAAACAAAACTTGGATCAAAGGACTCAACAACCAGAACTCGAAACTCAGAACTCAGAATTCAGAACTCAGAACTCAGAACACTGTATTCAGTATGTGGGATTAAAAAACTCAGAACTAAGAAGCTAGAGCTCATAACTCAGAAATCAGAACTCAAAAGTTAAAGCTCACAAATTAAAACTCAGAACTGATAAAACAGAACTCAGAACTTAAAACTCAAAACCCGGATTTAAGAACTGAGAACTCAGAACTGATCCACTAGAACTTGGAACCCAGAATTTAGAATCAACAACGAATTGATATTAAAATTAAAAACTTACAACTCAGATCTCTGGATACAGAAATCTAAACTCAAAACTCAGAAATTAAATCTCAGAACTCAGAGCTGATCAACGCAAACTCAGAATTCAAAACTCAAAACTCAGAACTCAATGATCAGAAAACTTAGAATTCAGTACGCAGAGCTACCAAATTGGGACTCAGAATGAAAAAAAATCAGAACTTAGCACTCAGAACTTAGCAACAAAACTTGGAACTCAGAATTCAAAATTCAACAACGAATTTATTTAAAAATTAAAAACTTACAACTCGGATCTCTGGATACAGAAATCTGAACTCAAAACACAGAAATTAAACCTTAGAACTCAGAACTGATCAACACAAACTCAGAATTCACAATTTAGAAAACAGGGCTCGGAACTCAGAACTCAACAGTTTGAACTCGGGACGAACTCTGAAGTTAATCATAGAATTTAGATTTTAGGAAATAAAAACTCAGAACGAAGAACTTTGAACTCAGATTTTAATGCTCAGGAATGAAAACTTACAATTCTGAGCGCAGAGCTACAAAATTAGGACTCAGAATTAAAATAATTCAAAACCTAGCACTCACAACCCAGGAATCAGCATAAAAAAAACTTGGAACTCTGCACTTAATAATGCCAACTTGGAACTCAACATTTAGAGCTCACAATTAAGATCTCGAAACTCTGAACAAAGAATTTATATTTTAGAATTGAACATTTAGAACTTGGATCTCTGAACTCAGAACAGATTGAACTCGGGACTCAGAACTCTGAATTTAAACACAGAATTTAGATTTTGGAAGTAAGAACTAAAAACAAAGAACTATAAATTCAGATCTCAATGCTCAGAAATCAAAACTTTGAATTCAGTACGCAGAACTACCAAATTTAGACTTAGAATTTAAAAAATCATAACTCAGCACGCATAACTCACTTACTTAACTTACTTAATGATCCCGCGCCGATCCTCCGGTGCATAGGGCCGTGGTAAAAGACCTCCACTGTTGACGATCCGGAGCCAGCGTCTTCACCTGGTCCCAGTCAAGACTCTCGTCGACAGTTCGGATTTCAGCGGCTAGGCTTCGCCGCCACGAATTTCTGGGTCTGCCTCTTCTTCGATGACCTTCTGGATTCCAATCTAGCGCCTCTCTGCAAATCTCGTTTTCATCTCTTCGCAGCGTGTGCCCAATCCATCTCCACTTACGTGTCCGAATCTCGATTTCTAGCGCCTTTTGATGACACCAGCGATGTAGTTCCTCATTCGAGATCCAGTTGCCAGGCCACCAAGCGCGGACGATATTCCGAAGGCAGCGGTTTACAAATACTTGCAGTTTTCGCGTCGTTACCGCATATGTGCACCAAGTTTCGCACCCGTACAGCAATACAGATTTGACGTTTGAGTTGAAGATTCGGATTTTTGTTCGTAGAGAGATCTGGCGTGACCGCCAGATGTTTCGGAGACTCGCAAACGCAAATCGGGTCTTTCTGATCCGTGTTTCGATGTCTTTTCTGGTACCACCATCAGGCGTAATCTGGCTACCAAGATACTGGAAGCACTCCACTTTCTCAACTTGTTGCCCAGCTACCATGAAACTGGAGGGATTTCCTGTGTTGATCTCCATCGACTTGGTCTTTCCGACATTGACTTTGAGACCTGCTGCCTTGGAACTTTCGGTGAGGTCGTCGAGTTTGCTCTGCATATCTGGTTGTGTTTGGGCGAGCAAAACAATATCGTCAGCCAGGTCAAGGTCGTTCAGTTGCTCCATTGTTGAAGGATTCCACGGCAATCCTCGGTTCGGTGCACAGTCAATCGATCCAATCAGAATCTCATCCATTACGATTAGAAAAAGTAGCGGTGATAGAATACATCCTTGTCTCACTCCAGCAGTTACCGGGATTGGTTCGGACAAGACACCGTCGTGCAAGACCTTGCACGAAAATGCCTCATACTGTGCTTCGATGAGATGGACTAGTTTCTCTGGGACCCCTCGTCGCCTTAGAGCCGCCCAGATGTTTTCATGGTTAAGTCGGTCGAATGCTTTTTTCGAAATCAACGAACACCAGCAGAAGAGAGTCCTGGAATTCGTTGATTTGTTCCAGTATGATTCGTAGCGTTGTAATGTGGTCCACACATGATCGTCGAGATCGGAATCCAGCTTGTTGCCGTCGGAGTGTAGCGTCTATTTTCTCCTGGATCCTGTTCAGAATCACTTTGCAGAGTACTTTGAGGGTTGTACAGATCAACGTTATGCCTCGCCAGTTACCGCACTCTGTCAGGTCTCCTTTCTTCGGGACCTTTACGAGGATACCCTGCATCCAGTCGGCCGGGAATGTTGCAGTATCCCAGATGTCAGCGAAAAGACGGTGCAACATTTGTGCTGATAGGGCAGGGTCGGCTTTCAGCATTTCAGCAGGGATGCAATCGATCCCAGGTGCTTTGTTGGATTTCATGTTTTTGATTGCCGCTTCTATTTCAGCCAGCGAAGGCGCTTCCGAGTTGACGCCATTTATGCGACTTACTGTTGGCGCTTCGAGCTGCAGTTTCTGTTGGCCATCGCTATTCGTGACTCGGAAGAGTTGTTCGAAGTGCTCAGTCCATCGTTTGAGCTGATCTGTTCGATCGGTCAATAACTGACCTGCTCGGTCTTTTAGCGGCATTCTTGCATTAGTCCTTGCACCACTGAGGCGGCGAGAAATGTCATAAAGTAATCGGATATTCCATTGGCGGCGGCTCTTTCTCCCTCTTCGGCTAGGGAGTTTGTCCAGGCTCTCTTGTCTCGTCTACAAGCTCGTTTAACTGCCTTTTCCAGCTCCGCATATCGTAAGCGGGCGGCTGCTTTGGCTGACCTGGTACATGCCTGCTCAATTCCGACTTTCGCCTTTCTCCGATCATCGACCATCCTCCAAGTTTCATCCGACATCCATTCACTCCTTCTTCCACAAACTTTACCGAGAGTACCATGGCTCGTCGTGATAAAGGCATTCTTGATTCCACACCACTGTTCTTCGACTGTTCCGTCTGTCGGCAGCTCCGAGGCTCGGGATTCTAGCTGTTCAACGTATGCCCTTTTCACCTCTGGATTCTCCAACCGGCGGACGTCGCACACAGGGGTAAATGATTCTAATAAGCGATCAAAATTATTTGCGGACAAACGGTAAACGATAGACATTTGATGTCTTCGCAACATTTTTATATTTTTTGATGATCTATCAAATTCTTAAAAGAAAAAAGTGTTTTTTTTTACCTGGAAGGGAGATGAAAAAATTATTTCTTTAAATAATTAGTTTAGCGTCTTGATGTCCTCACAAAAGTTGTAGATCTTATTATTTTGAGCAACTTTGTTGAAGACATCATAAAGATCGCATGAAATTCAAAAAAGTTACGAGCATTTAAAAAATAACGAGAATTTTAACAAGTAATTTTGAGTTTTTATTTAATATCTTTTTAAGTACACGATTTACAAACTTGGTATATTTGAGAAAGTTGTTCAAATTGTTAAAACACACAATTTTGTAGAACATTTTAAATACATATTTCAACTAAGAAAGGAGATATACTGCAAAATATCCAAAATAATGCCTTTTTTCAGTAAGTTATAACCTTAAGAGTTCGGACGAGTTCGGATAATTTTTTGAGTGGATTTTGTTGGTCAAGTTATTGGCTTTCCATTGATATATAAATTAAACATTAGTTTTGAATAGATTTTCTGCAAACTAGCAATCAATAATGAGCTTTTTCCGCTTAAAATTCGAAGAAAAAAAATCTCAATTTTTCCTGTTTTTAGAGGAAAAAGCTCATTTTTGATTGCTTGTTTGAACAAAATCTATTCAAAACTAATATTTAATTTATATATCAATGGAAAGCCAATAACTTGACCAACAAAATCCACTCAAAAAATTATCCGAACTCGTCCGAACTCTTAAGGTTATAACTTACTGAAAAAAGGCATTATTTTGGATATTTTGCAGTATATCTCCTTTCTTAGTTGAAATATGTATTTAAAATGTTCTACAAAATTGTGTGTTTTAACAATTTGAACAACTTTCTCAAATATACCAAGTTTGTAAATCGTGTACTTAAAAAGATATTAAATAAAAACTCAAAATTACTTGTTAAAATTCTCGTTATTTTTTAAATGCTCGTAACTTTTTTGAATTTCATGCGATCTTTATGATGTCTTCAACAAAGTTGCTCAAAATAATAAGATCTACAACTTTTGTGAGGACATCAAGACGCTAAACTAATTATTTCAAGAAATAATTTGTTTATCTCCCTTCCAGATGAAAAAATCACTTTTTTCTTTCAAGAATTTGATAGATCATCAAAAAATATAAAAATGTTGCGAAGACATCAAATGTCTATCGTTTACCGTTTGTCCGCAAATAATTTTGATCGCTTATTAGGTTCATTTACCCCTGTGTGCGTCGTATCGACACCCGACTTTCTCCTCGCGCCGTTGGACAAGCGCAACTCTCAGTCGTATCTCGCCAAGGACGAGGTGATGGTCAGATGCAATGTCTGCGCTTCGCTTGTTGCGGACATCAAGAAGGCTCCTTCTCCATTTTCGGCTGATGCAGATGTGGTCAATTTGATTTTCGGTTCGGCCATCTCGGGATACCCAAGTGACCTTATGTGCTGGTCGATGGGGGAAGAGCGATCCACCGATCACCATGTTGTTGTTGCCACAAAATTCTACAAACAGCTCTCCGTTTTCGCTCATCTGTCTTAGGCCATGGCGCCCCATGATGCGCTCAAGGTCCTGATTGTCGGAGCCAATTTTTGCGTTGAAGTCGCCCAAATGGATTTGAATGTCACCCTTCGGAATTCTCTCAACCACGCTGTTCAGTTGAGCTCTTTCTCCTGCAAGTCGGCAACGTCAGTTGGCGCATAACACTGGACCATTGTAAGGTTTCTAACTCGTGTTCTAAATCTGGCTACGATTATTCTTTCGTTTATAGGTTCCCATCTAATGAGGGCCGCGTAGAACTCAGAACTCCGTAAAAAAAATGGAACTCTGAACTAGGCATTAACCATGCCTATTTGGAACACAACATTTATAGCTTAGAACTTAGAACTCAAAACTCTGAATACTGAATTTATATTTTGTAATTGAAAATGCAGAACTTCGTTCTCTGAATTCAGAACTAAAAAGTCAAAGCGCAGAAAAAAAAAATCAGAACTAAGGACTGTTTAATCCAATATAGTTAAACTATCACAGTAATTCGTCCTCTGCACTGATAAATCAGAACTCTAAATTCTTAACGCAGAATTTAGAACTCAAAACTCACCAATCAGAGCTCCGAATTAAGAATTCAGAACTCGACAATTAGAACTATGAATTCGGTATTTTATCTCAGAACTCAGAACTTTGAACTCAGAACTCAACAAGAAGAGTTCAGAACTCAGAATTTAGATTTCAAAACTCAAAATTCGTAGCTCAAAATTTTTAACACTGAATTTAGATGAAGGAGTTAAAAACTCAGATTCAAGAGCTCAGTTATAAACTTTTAAAATCCAGAATTCAATACTGATAAATCTTTACTCAAAATTGAGAACTTAAAATTCAGATTTCAGAACTCAGAATTCAGAACTCAGATCTTGAGTAATAGGAAATCAAAATTCAGAATTCAGATCTAAATCTTTGAACTGAGATCCTCAAACTTAAAACTAAGAACTCTGAACTCAGTACTAACCTAGAGAAAAGGAACTCGGAACTCGACAAAATGAAATTGGAACTCAGAACTCAACATTTAGAACACCGAATCCAGAAATCAGAGCTTATAAATCACAACTTAGAGTTCATTACTTAGAACTCAGAACTAAATATACAGATCTATATATAACCCATTCCAGCGTGACGTCACAACGTTTGCAAAACAATTTTTTGGTATATTGTATGTAAGTTTTACAGGTCATATCGCACATTGTTAAAAACTGTACATTATAAGGTCAAAATTTAATTCTCTACCATTTGAAACCAAAAGTATTTGTATAGAATAAATAGTTAACAAAATATAAGCAAAAGGAATCGTGACGTCACAACGCGCCTCTTTTCCCACTTTTCAGTTTTTTTTACAACGCCGCAATTTTCTGCTCTTCAATTTGATCAAATTTTATGAAAATTTCAGGAAAGTATCGATTTATTACAACCAACAAACCGCTGTTTTTGATTTTTTCAAATTTTGATTTCAATTTATTTTAGAGCGATTCAGTTTCGTGACGTCACAACGCACCATTTTTTTAAAGCAGGGTTTTGCAAAGCGTTGTGACGTCACGAAATTTTATGGTTAGCTACATGAAATAAATCAAAGCATAATCTTAAAATGAATGCTTGATTTACTTTAAATGCTTAAAAACTTAATAAATAATGTGATTTGGTGATGAAATCGATCCATTTATTCCCAAAACTTAAAAGGAATTAAATCTCAAAGGCCCATATAAGCAGATAAGGTTTGCAACACTGCTCACATCAATTTTATTCGAAGTTTTTTTTTGCGATCATGTGAATATTATTTGAGACAAAATTAAAACTAGGAAATATTTATCCGTAAAAGCGTTGACATGTGTTTCTGAATCTTTTTAATCTTTAATTGCAAAAGAAAGGAAAAATAAATGATAAATTCAAAGCCTTCGTTTTTTCAAAAATAGTTAATCGACACTAGAGTGCTTAAATCTGCCATCTAATGAAAATCTTTTAAGTTGCAAGCTTAAATAAACCCTAGGCCTAACACAAAGTCCAGTGCCAAATTTGGGGATTGTCCCACGAAAATAGAGGGCACAATGAGCCTAAAATTTGTATGGAATCGTGAGAGATTGGGTTTGGAAGGACATTAAAACAAAGTTATGCACCAATTTCTGAAGGCCCTATCGGCTGATTTGTTTTAATTATAGTCATTCACAAAACTTTCATTATGACAAATAGTTTATCTCAAGATCCCATTTCGACAACGGTTTAGTTAAAAAGGTTTTTGAGTTTCAAAAATTAGTTTCTGATGGGTCAAATACAAAAAACACCTGAATGATCGTTAATCGACGCTAGTTTTGAACGTTATAGCTGTTTTATGATAACTCTAATCGAAACGCGTTCCTCAGATGAAATATTGTCATAATCAAAGCTTTAAAAATCTCAAATTAAAAAAATAATTGGTTGATAAAGACCTAAATTATTGACGAAAAACGGTTTTTTCAACATGCCGAACAAAATCTACATAATTCCATACAAACTTCAGGTGCGTTGCGCAACCCCTTCCCTTAGAATAATCTGACCCAAATTTTGCATGAGACCTTGTGCTAGTACATATTTGAATTGATTTAATTTTGTAATTCAGTTCAAAGTCTTTTTTGTGAGATTTTATGTGAACACGGGGTTTGATTTGGATTTTCTAGTGACATTCTTTGAGATGGAAGTTTCAATAAAAGCAGTTTTCTATTAAAATAATTTTATTAATTAATTTTCTATGAAAATCTTATGAATTTTTTGATAAAAAAGTTAATCTAATAAGTTTACCATGTTCAAGGATTTTTTGAATCTCATTACATTTATTTCATGGAACTTATTTTGTTTGAACATAATACCAGAAAGAAATAAAAGCTATACTAGCGGTGTTTTTCATTCTAACATAGGGTATATGAAGAATTAGATCTTTTGAAAGATTTTTATTCAAATCACAGATAACTACCTGCTTTATGATTCACAAATATTCTTTTACAAAATCGATGAGGATTTCATTTGTTTGATAGTTTGTTTATTCTTGAATCAAGCGTTTTTAAGCGCTGTTTTATATGTTTTATTAGAAATGTTTAAAAACAACTAAGTTAATGCAATTTAAAACAATAGTTTCTTTAAAAACTTGATAATAGAATTCGTTTATTGAAGCACATTGTTGTGTTGAACTTGTATTGAAGAAATACTATCATAGTGTTGAAGTAAAAAGTCTTGAACGTTTTCGAAAAAAAGTAAATAAATTTTCGTGACGTCACAACGCATTCTTTACCCGGGTGCAACTCACAATCTGCTAAACCGATTTTCAAACTAAAAATTGCATTAAATTCCACTCAAAAAGTTTGAAGAGACCTCCAATTTTCGACAATATGTGAAATTTCAGTAAATCATAAATTTAAAAACAGTAGAATTTTCGTGACGTCACAACGCTTAAAAATAGATACCTTTATCAACGATTCTAGGGCGTAAACTTGCAGTTACTGTTATTTATCTCATATCATGCTTAAAAGATGGCTTTTCTACCACCATTTTGCAGTAATTTTTTTTGACATAGCTAGATTTTTGACAAAGTTATGTTATAAACAAAGAATATTTGCAAAAATCAATTTAATTTCATACTAAAATTTTTAAATTTCAACGTTAAAAAACTCAATTCTAAAAAAAGGTAGCTGAAAATCTTTTAATGGAAAATGACACTCAAGAATTAACCTTTCTAACGCTATGTAATTTATTTTTGGATAATGAAAAATAAAAATTGGTTATCCAGTTGAGGGGTGCGTGGAATGGGTCATATACAGATTTCAGAGCTCGAAACTCAACATTTATAATTAAGAATTAAGATCTCAGTATATAGCTCTAAGAATGTAAGAACTCATAAATTAGAATTCAGAACTGATAAGTCAGAATTCAGGATTCAATACTCACCACTCCGTTTTTAACTCAAACTCACAATTCGGAACTTAGAACTCAACAAACAGACCTCGGAGCTTAGAATTTGGAACAGAACAGAACTTGGAATTCAGCGATTTCAAAACTTAGAACACAGATCTCAGAATTTTTTTTTATTGAACTAAAAAATTGAAAGATACATGTTCACACTCTTATGAATTCAGAACTTAGAATTCAACAATTAGAACTCGAAGCTAAAAATTTAGAACTCAGAACTCAGTATCCAAAACTTAGAAAAAAATAGGATGTAGATTTTGGAAATCAAAACTCAAAAAATGAGAACTTGTAACTCAGAGTTCTGAACGCAGAATTCAGAACTAATAAATGAGAATACAGAATTCGGATTTCAACTCGGTTCTCATTGTTCAGAACTCAGAACACGGAATTTTGGAATTGAAAATTCGAAACTTAGATCTTTGAGCTCAGAACTAATAAGTCCATCCCAGAAATCAAAACTCAGAACAAAGAACTGATAAATCTAATTCTATTGATAATTAAATTATTTTTATTTAGCGAGGATGATAGCTCAACTATCACAGTCATTCGTCCTCTGCACTGATAAATTAGAACTTTGAATTCTAAACGCAGAATTTAGAACTCAGAACGCAACAATCATAGCTCCGAACTCAGAATTCAACAATGAGAACTCGGAATTCAGAACTCAGAACTTAGAACATTGAACTTAAAACTCAACAATAAGAGCTCAGAGCTAAGAATTTATGTTTCAGAAATCATAATTCGTAGCTCAAAACAATGAAAACTGAATTAAGATGAATGAGTTAAAAACTCAGAATCAAGAGCTCGGATTTAATTTTTAGATTTCAGAACTCAGAACTGATAAATCAGTACTCAGAATGGAGAACTTAGAATTCCAACTTAGAATTCAGAATTCAGAGCTCAGAACTCAGATCTTGACAATTAAGAATTAAAAATTCATAATTCAGATCTCATTCTTGGAACAGAGATTCTTAAACTTAGAACTAAGAACTCTGAGCTAAGGATTCAGAACCTAGAAAACAGAATCCAGATCTCGGAAAAAAGAAATTGGAACTCAGATCTCAAAACTTAGAACACAGAATACAGAACTCAAAAGTTAAAATATAGATACCAGAACTCAAAACTAATAAATCATAATTTTGAATTTATTACTCAAAACTTAAAATACAAAACTAGAAACACATAATTCAGAGCTCGAAACTCAACATTTAGAATTATGAACTCAGAACTTAGCTCTCAGAATATCAGAGCCGATAAATCAAACTCTAGAACTCATAAGTTAGAATTCAGGATTCAGAATTCACCACTTTGATTTTAACTCAAACTTGTAACTTGTGAATTAAAACTCAACAAATAGCACTCCTAGTTCAGACTTTGGAACAGAGCATAACTTGGAATTCAGGTCTCAAAACTTACAACGCAGAACTTAGTACTTTGATTTCAACAATTAGAACTCGAGGCTTAGAACTCTGAACTCAGAATTCAGTATCCAAAACAAAGAAAAAAGGATGTTCATTTTGGAATTCAAAACTCAGAAATAAGAACTTAAAACTCAGAGCGCTGAACACAGAACTCAGAAAAAGAAGAAAAAGATTTCAACTCGGAAATCAGAGTTCAGAGATTAGAACTCAGAACACGGAATTTATATTTGGGAATTCATTTTTTTTTATTTAGAGAGAATGATAGTTAAACTATCACAGCAATTCGGCTTCTGCACTGATGAATCAGAACTCTGAATTCTAAACACAGAATTTAGAACTCAGAACTCAACAATCAGAGCTTTGAACTCAGAATTCAACAATGAGAACTAGGAACTCAGAATTTAGAACTCAGAACTTAGAACATTGAACTAAGAATTCAACAATAAGAGTTCAGAACTTAGAATTTACATTTCAGAACTGAAAATTCGTAGCTCAAAACTTTGAACACTAAAATTAAGAAGTTAAAAACTCATAATTAAGAGCTTTTAGATTTCAGAACTCAGAGCTTATAAATCAGTACTCAGAATGGAGCACATAGAATTCCAACTTAGAATTCAGAATTCAGAACGCAGATCTTGAGAGCTGAGAATTCAAAATTTAGAATTCAGAACTCAAACTTTGAACTAAGATCCTTAAATTTAGAACTAAGAACTCTGAGCTCAGCACTCAAAACCTAGAATACAGAACTCGGAACTCAGAAAAGGAAATTTGTACTCAGAACTCAACACTTCGAACACAGAATCCAGAACTCAGAACTCGGAACACAGAATTCAGAACTCAGAACTTATAAATCATAATTAAGAATTCATTATTGAGAACTCAGAATTAAAAATACAGAACTAGAAACACACAATTCAGAACTCCAAACTCATCATTTAGAACTATGCACTAAGAACTCAGACTCCAGAACTGACGAGTCAGAATTTAAGATTCAGACCACACCAGTCTGTTTTTAACAGAAATTCAGAAGTCGGAACTTAGAACTCAACAAATAGCACTCGGAGCTTAGAATTTTGAACAGAACAGAACTTGGATCTCAGATATAAACACTTAGAACACAGAATTCAGAACTCAGAACCTAGAATTCAACAATTAGAACTCGAGGCTGAGTGTTCAGAACTCAGAATTAAGTATTCAGAACTTAGAAAAAAAGGATTTAGATTTTGGAATTCAAAACTCAGAAATACGAACCTAGAACTCAGAGCTCTAAACATAGACCTCAGAACTGATAACTTGAAATGCAGAATTCGAATTTTGACTCGGAACTCAGAGTTCAGAACGCAGAACTCAGAACATGGAATTTATATTTTGGATTTGAAAACTTTCATTCAGAATTGAAAACTGCACTTTGAACTTTGAACTTTGAACTTAGAACTTAGAACTTAGAACTTGCAACTTATAACTTTGAACTTTGAACTTTGAACTTTGAACTTTATACTTTAAAATTTGAACTTTGAACTTTGGACTCTGAGCATTGAACATTGAACTAAGAACTTAGAACTTAGATCTTAGAACTTAGAACTTAGAACTTAGAACTTAGAGCTTAGAACTTATAACTTTGAACTTAGAACTTAGAACTTTGAACTATGAACTTTGAACTTTAAACTATGAACTCGGAACTCAGAACTTGGAACTTAGAGCTTAGAACTTAGAACTCAGCACTTAGAACTTAGAACTGAGAACTTAGAAATGAGATATTAGAACTTAGAACTTAGAACCTAGAACTTAGAACCTAGAATTTTCAACTTACAACTTACAATATACAACTTACAACTTAGAACTTAGAACTTATAACTCAGAACTTAGAACTGTTAACTTAGAACATATACCTTAGAACTTGAAACTTTGAGCTTAGAACTTAGAACTTAGAACTTAAAACTCAGAACTCAGAACTTAGAACTTAGATCTGAGATTTTAGAACTTAGAACTTAGAACTTAGAACTTAGAGCTCACAACTTAGAACTCAGAACTTAGAACATTGAACTTTCAACTTAAAACACAGAATGCAGAACTTTGAGTTCAGAATTCATATCTCAGGAAGGGATTCAGATCTCAAATGTTTGAAGTTAGAACTAGATCACAAAAATCACCAATTTAACAAAAAGTTCATTCCTTTTTTCACAACCGCTTTATTGTCATTAAACCTTAACATGACTTTTAAGTTAATATTCGTAGAAAGATGTATAATTCTGTTTGTGAATTACATGTAATTAGCCCCCAAAAAGTGTGTGAAAGTGTCTCATTTGCGTCGGAACTAGCCTGTCTAAGCAACATTTTTCCTTTCATTTCAGCCTGATGATGCCGAGGCGTAGCTTAGCTGTCAAATTGGACATCTCGTTATCAGTTGCAGCCAGCCATTGGTTGTATAACAGCGAGAACTCGAAAGATGAGTCTGGAAACAACAACAAAAAAAAGCTAGTAGCTGATGAACAAATTTTTCTCTCAAACCAGTACATTGACTCCAAGACTACCGACATCGGACCAGATTTCCCAAGGTGACAGTTGTAATTTTTGCACAACATAACTAATTGGTCTCAGGTGTAATAATTTTGTAGCTTTCAACCCGGGGGCTACTTTTTGACGTTTCAATTAGCCGCTTAGTCAGCAGTAGACAGTCAAAGAAAGTTTCGTTTCGTTTCGCGGGGTTCGTGACATTGAAAAGTGTGTTCAGATCGCCGTTTACGCTTTTCCAGTCGAAGATTACGTTCTCAGGGGTCGTGTTTTTCTTTCTTTTGCGGAACATTAAAACAAAAAAGAATCTCATAGACAAAATTGGTGATGCAAAACGCCACAGGAATTATCGGGTGGCACCCAGCCAAGGTTAATTTCACCGATTAACTTATTACTTTCACTTATGATTGACTAGAGTCGCTGAATCGTCGTTTAATGATCGTTGTTCCTATGGATTTCTGACGGTAAACGAGAGGTTGCTGAGAAGCTGCCTAAGAGAAAAAATCGCATCAAATCATACGACCCGAATTAGCGAAACGCAAAATACGAAACAGCTTCAGTGGAATGAAAAACAAAATACTGCTCCGCTGAAAAACATGCCAAACACACAAAAAGTTGTGATCATAAAAATAACATCGGTAAAATGCTCCGAATGCGCGCGATGACAAATGGCTTGAGTCACTTTCTCGCAATCGATGGCGCAGATTTCGCGCATTCCACCGGATTTGTTCAACAAGACTGCGCCGCAGCATCGACAAATAATAGGCAACATCAAACCGACAGCTTTATTGACTGAGCGCCACCAGCTAGAAAGAACCTTTGCGCCAGTCAGTAGTGAACTTCATTGATGGCAGCAGCACATTGGGATGCATGGAAGTTTTTTGAGGCAAACATATCCGGATAGTCAACTGAAAAGGGGTACCTACTTGACAGAAAAAACAATAACCTAAAGATTTTTAATGTTTACTGTAAATTGTACTTGATTTACTTCATTGATCGATAATTTTTAAATGAGTGTATGTATTCGATATGTTTTCAAACTTCCATTTAGAGGGCAAAAATTTTATTCCGACGCCGAAAATGTCATGCCAATTTTCTTATAATGTTTAGAATCAAACCAAAATTTTAGGGTAGTTTTAAACATATATTTACTTCAAATATCAAAAGAAAAGTTAATCTATGGAGCGTTGAGTGTAAAATTGAACACATTTTCGCTTGATGCCCTTCATCAAAGTCTTTACCGTGTCATCCGGTACCAGTTTCTCTGTTTTCTCCATTTTCTTAACATGTCCTTCTCGTCTTTGACTGCCTTCTTGCTCTTCCGAAATTCTCGCTTCATTATAGCCCAGTACTGCTCCAACGGGCGAAGCTCCGGATCGTTTGGCGGGTTCATGTCCTTTGCATCAAAATGGACAGAATTGGCCTCATACCACTCCAGGATACATTTAGAATAGTGGCATGATGCCAAATCTGGCCAAAATAGCGGAACTTTGTCGTGCTGCTGCAAGAACGGCAAAAGGCGCTTCTTGAGGCATACAGATTTGTAGATCTCGCCATTTACTGTGCACGAAAGGCTTACTCCTCAGTCCGCAAGAGCAGATGGCCTGCCAAACGAGATATTTGGAGGTGAACTTCGACATTTTCTTCTTCTTAAATTGGTCGTTCACATCGAACTTGCTCTTGCCGGTGAAAAACTTCAACCCCGGAATTTGTTTAAAATCGGCTTTTGTATACGTTTCGTCGTCCATAACACAGCAGCAATATTTTGTCAGCATCTTCTCGTAGAGCTTCCGTGCCCGAGTTTTAGCCGTCGATTGTTGCCACTCATCGCGGTTTGGGAAGTTCTGTACTTTGTATGTATGTAGTCCAGCTCTCTTCTTTGCATTCTGGACGTAGCTCTGCGACATACCGTTTTTTTAGCCAAATCACGGCTTAAGACGTTTGGATTTGCTTTAATCATCCGCTTCACCTTTCTTTCCGTCATTATGTTCTCCGGTGCCGGGTTTCTTCCAGCTCCTTTGCCTTGGTCCAACGTCAACCGCTCCTGGAACCGTTTCAACATTCTGGAGACGGTAAAATGATGAATGTTCAAAATTTTTCCCAACTGCCGGTGCAACAGGTCAGGAAATTCCAGGTGTTTGGAATTGACTCGCGTTGGTTCACCTCCATTTTCGTTGAATCGAAAAACACGACTTCGAGTTTGACAGCATGTAAACAATACACATCAATGAGATAGTGTGCAAAATTTGGTTGATTTTTACCTAATGGTAAAAAAGTTATGCCCTGTTGAATGAGTCGCAATAATTTCCTTCCAAAACTAAAAGAAATTTGTTAAATTTTCGTGAGCATCATAACGAAGTGGGAGTGAGACGTTAAAAAAACACATTGTAAAAAAATTAAATCAAATTTTGACTGAATTCAGTCAAATAGAGTTGCAACAAAAGTTTCAACATGGTTAATGTTTAAAGTTGTTCTCTGAATTCATCTTTTCTTAAATAACAACCGATATCTACATTTATTAAAGAAGGAGATGCGGATTCCAGAATTTGAGATATTTGAAGAATAGGAAAAAAAGTTTAAGTAAATAAGATCTTCCTAATTTCTTCATTTTTATGCCGAAAAGTGAAATACAATCAATAATCATCTAATATCATCTAACCGTAACCTAAAATAAGGAATTTCGGATTTGATATGAACGAGATTGTGAGATTTTGTAGAATCACAGTAATAAACATTGTGGCAGGCTTGAGAATGTCATTGAAATAAAACTCAAACTCGTAACAGTCGCATAACATTTCGCATAACATTTCTCCGAGACTTCAATGACATTGCCAGTCATCCAAAAAATGTTTCGCAAATGAAAAAAATATCATTGAGTTTTGCAATGACATTCGCCAACCAAAATGTCATGTCATTTTTCTCTTCAATAACATTTCTGCCTAGCGAATGTCATTGGTTCGGTTGGTTCTACGAATGACGCAATGAAATTCATGGATTTTAGTAGGTGTGAATGTCATTGAAAAAATGTCAAAATATCCCTTTTCCGACAGTTATGAAGTTCATTGATACCCGAAACGCGTTTATTAATTAGTTGCCGTGTCTTAGACCAAGCCCACCAATGGTTGCTAAACCTCGTATCGAGTACATTCAGCAACATATCTATCAACCCATCATCGCACCAAGAGTCGCTAACTTGATTCGAGAAATAGCATTCGAACAGTAGGTTGTTACAGGATGCGTTTATGTAGCAACCCGGTAGCAACGTAGCCGGTCGTCGCCTTCAGAAAATAAACAAACACAAATACCAACCTTGATGGCAACAATGGGTGCGAAAATCAGTAAATAGATAAAAACGCAACCAATCAAACCATCTAAAATACCGACCGAAATAGCAACGCCCGGTGGGCTTGGTCTTAGGGGTCCATATTAAAACAAATTAGTGATGGTTAACGACACAAGTACCGCGAGAAATTAGTTTAGCTCCGATTTAAACTTTTGACCGGTCCAGTGAAAGGGTTTGACTTGTAGGTGACGAAAAATAGTGTCGCGAGTTTGCTAGTACAAGCTACCAGTGTTGATGTTAAATAAGCCTTCTACTTGTTCACTTTACTCCATTTTTATATTGAGTATGATTGGACTTCTATTTGTACTACGTTGTACAAGCTTGTATCAAGTAAGTGGTAAAACAAGTTCTTATCAATTTCTACCCTTTTAATAATCAGGTCGCAAGTTTAAATCGAGCTTACCTAATTTCTGTCGGTACTAACTCTAGTAGCTTGTACTAGCGGATTTGCGACACTAGTTTTCGTCACCTACAAGTCAAAATCGGAGCTAAACTAATTTCTCGCGGTACTTGTGCCTCATTAATTTGTTTCAATTTCGAGTTTAATCGCCCCGAAGACACGGCAACTAATTATGTAATATCCGAATCATCTACTAATCTAATCGATCAAAATCCGATGGTTTAATTTCGTCTGCTTCAAAAGCGGTTGCGACAGTCAAATTCATAATATTTTAATGAGGGCATAATAGCCACCTTAAAGAAAACCCTTTATACCTGTGGGAAGCAGCATTAGAATACTACCCCGGGGTCGCTGACTCATGGCGTAAGAGGCGACTAAATACAGCAAAACTCTCCCCTGACCTACGCAAACGAACTCGGATTATGCACTCGGAACAAATCGGAACCGTCCCCTCTTCTAACGATAACATATGCAACAGAAATGGATTATGCAAACGGAACTGATAGAAACCCCTCTTATAAAGACACCTGCTACGGAAATGGACTATGCAAGCGGAACTGACGAAACCTCCCTATGGATGAAGATATACGCAACAAACTCGGACTTTTCTAACCGAACCTATTGGATACAACGACCCAAGATTACCCAAAGTGTGCCGCTCATGGAGGTGTGAAAACGCCTCTATGCGAAAGAGCGTGCTGATGAGGTGGAAGGCTGACGGGTCGAAAATGTGTCAGTCGCAAACGGTAGCCTGTGGGGCACCAGGACGCACCCCACAGTAATGAAGTCCTTACTGCGCTAAAGCAGGGCACTGGCGCAGTGGACCGTATATTTCCCTAGCTACTCGTGGGACTAAACATGAACATAAACAACAACACCAAAAACAGAAAGAACTTCGAGACAACTGATGTTAGCTCGGACGAAGGAGGAGAAAGTAAAAGAACTCAGACGGAGGTCTTTGCTAAGAAAGGACTCCTTAGGTCTGCTCTTCTGAGCAAATTAGTAAAGGAGCTAGGATAGGAGATTGGCAGGGAGGTTGCCAAGGAAGCGGGAAGAAGCCCGGTCGTTGATGGGTCCACTGAAAACCTTAGCAGTTCCCAACAAGAGGAGCAGATCCCAGTCGCAGGAAGAGGTGCACAAGGGGCATAAAAAAAAGTGGCCTTTTGGAGGCAGCCGACATGATCGACAAGATGCAGGAGTTTGTTCGAAGCACCAACAACGTGCACACGTACATCATCAAGACCTGGGTGCCGAAATTGATGGTGCTCCTGCAGAGTGCCGTCAAGGAAAGAAGGACCTGGAGGAAGCAAAATGGGTTGCTTCTCGAGGACTTTCGAAGGAGTCCAAGACGAGAAAAACCGCAAAAAGAGATCGCGACTCCCCCGTCGTGAACGATTCCTAAAAAAAGGAAGGGGGTAAGGACTATGAGAATGCCGACGGTGAAAGCAGTGCTGGAGGCTGACGAATGGTTCGCAATAGGAAGGAGAACGTGAAAAGAAAGGTCGTTATGAAGCCAGAACCACCACCAAAACCCAAACCTCAACGGGTGATGTCCAGGGGTGATTCCCTTATCGTGGAAGCGAAAGAAGGCACAATGTATGCGGATTTGTTCCGGAAGCTACGCGCAGAGCCAAAGTTTTCTGCTTTTGGTGAAAGCGTCACCAAAACAAGACGCACCCAAAAAGGCGAACTGCTCTTCGAGCTAAAAAAAAGACCCGACGGTAAAGAGCGCCGACTTCAAGGAGCTTGTCGAAAGCACCCTAGGCGATGAAGCTACTGTCCATGCGTCATCACAGGCAAGGTTGTCGAAATCACAGAAAAATCTGTAATTTCACAGAATTTTGAGCAAATTTTCATCACAGACCACAGAATTTTGAAATTTTCACAGATTTCACAGAATTTTTGAATTTTGAATGGATTTTCGAGATTATAATTTTTTTATGACAGTATGAAATTTGGGTTTCTTACTTTGAATTAGAAAAGTATGATAAGATTGCTAATGGTAATTGATTTTATCCAAATAAAATGTGAAAAAGACACAAGTTATCATGAATTTTCTATGAATTTCAAGGAAATAGCATCACAGAAATCCATCACAGAATTTTTGGTTAAAATCACAGAAAGTCAGATTTTTTTTTCTCAAAAATACAGAATTTATTTCGGCAACCTTGATCACAGGTCGCGTCCATTGAATGTAAGGACTTGGATGAGTTTACCACTGCATAGGAGCTCGAGAAAGCTCTCTCCAGCATACCTGGCATGAGTAACGAATCAGTAGCTATAAAAATAAGAAAGGCGTACGGTGGAATGCAGATTGCAACGATTCGTCTCTCACCAACAGCGACCAACACGCTACTACGGTAGGGAGTGTAAGAGTTGGGTGGTCAATAGGGCATTTTAGAACCGCACCCAGGATACCGAAGCAGATACAATGCTGCTTCAATTGCTGGGATTTTGATCATCTATCCCGAAGCTGAACGGTGAAGAACGGAAGATGCGGTGAAGAGGGACACTCCGCTCGAGAATGCAAAAAACACCCGAAATGTATGCTATGCAAGCAGGCAGATGGCAATGTCCACGAAACTGGTGGCTTGGACTGCCCGGTATATACAAAGGCAAAAGCAAGCCAGTAAAACTGGAAATAATCCAGCTAAACCTCAACCATAGCGAGATTGCACAGCTTCTGCAGGAGCAAACGGTAGGCGAAAGGAAGTGTGATGTGGCGCTTCTATCAGAACCATGTAGAATTCCGTCTGGAAATGGTAATTGGACAGCAGACAGGTCTGACTTAGCCGCTGTCTACGCCACGGGACGTTTTCCTATTCAGGAGATAGTGGTAGATTCTCGGGACGGATTCGTGATTGCAAAAATTAACGGCATCTTTTTCTGCAGCTACTACGCTCCACCAAGATGGACGATCGAGAAGTTCAACACAATGTTGGATGAACTCACTCACGAACTGACAGGAAAGGCCCCTGTAGTAATAGTAGGAGACTGCAACGCTTGGGCGGTTAACTGCACCCATAGAAGAGGTTGCAAAAATCCAATGCCTTTTTAGCAAATCTCTGTGCCGATAATGCTCTGAAATGTGCACTGTGCCGAAGACGGTATGTTTGAAAAACCGTAACTGGCATAAGGACTCGGCTCCCAACCAAAATGATGACCACTACATTCAAGCGAAACAAGAAAAACATTTTATGGGATTTCCTTCCTATTGGATAATTCATCCCAGAAACAAGAAAATAAAAATTAAAACCACAGCGCTGTAGTGAGAATCGAACTCACATTACCAATTGTTTCGTCTTGCCAGTCCGACATTCTAACCAGTGTACTATTCGAGCTTCATGCAGGACGAGGTATATTTGTCATAGGGTTTCTGTTACCGATCAATCACAAAAAACTTACAACGGCGGCTTCCCGGCGTTTGGCCTCCTTTCAATGCATTCCTTTGTCTTAAGATGGAAACGGGAAAGGGAACGGGAGTGAAGGAACGGGAAACCCATTGAATGAGAACTGTGCTTTGCTTACTGCCTGCTATTACATACACACGCTACATATACACAGCTGCTAAAGCCGGGCAGCTTGGCCGGTGTTGTTTGCCAATGAATTGAAGGAATGTTTTTGTTGTTGCTTTTGCTACATTCACACGCACAGCTTAGCCGTGTTTGCCGGTTGATTGAATTAGAACAGTGGTTTCCAAAGTGGTCCCTACCGCCCCCTTGGGGGCGTTGAGAACTTCCAGGGGGGCGGTGAGCTCTATTTTGGAATTTGGGGGGCGTTAGATGGACTCATGGGGGCGGTGAGGTCGTAATTCACATTTTCACAAATCACGAAACAACGTAGATTTGAAATCATAACGAGCATCGAACGAAGCAAAATATTGACATAACGTTACAGAACTAAACATCACGTTCAAGGCTAAAATATCTATAATTTCACAATGCTACAAACAAATTTTTATTCCATTTTTAATTTTTTTTTCCTAAAAATGTATCTGCAAGATTTTTTTTAATTGTCACTGATTTTGTATGCACTCTTCAAGTTGATCTTGTTTGGTAAGATTATTTAGGGTTATACTTAAAAACGATTTATTTTGGATGGAAATGATTATCAACATTGAAAGGTAGGGGAGAGTGGGGATACTTGATCCCCTTTTCTTATTTTCACCATATCTTTTTGGAAAATTTTAGAAACTCGCCGTCTTTGACATTTTCTGACAGCTTGTAACTTCAAGTTTCTATGCTTAAAAAATTAGAACGATACTTAAACCCGTTGATAAACTAGAAGCATTTTCGTGGGAGTAAAAAAATTGTGATTTTTCTGAAGTTAGGGGAGACTTGATCCCCTTTTGAAGGAGACTTGATCTTTTATTCAGGAAGCCATAATCCTTGTATAAAAATCAAACAAAACCCCAAGATAGAATGTTAATTTACTATTTTGGTCATGTTTGTTCTCATTTCACAATTTATAGCAGACATATGAAGAAAATTCTATAACTTTGTCTCAACGCTAATAACATTGCATACTTAAAGGCGCTATTTTTTATAATTATGAGAAAATTAATGATTTTTGGTCTTTTCTTCAGACAATTGTTTGATAAATATCAGTTTTTGGATAAATATTAGTAATTTCGTGATTAGCAATCATAACGATCAATTCAGAAGAAGAATATGCCGTTTGGAAGGGGGATCAATTGTACCCAACTCTAGGGGATCAATTATACCCATAATCAACATTTTAGAAAACTTTTTCTGAAAAAAGTTGAGAGTTTTCCATTGCTTTGAAAATATGGCATTATGAAGTTCATTCTACGCTCGAACGATTGATATATTGGAACAAATATTTTTTTCATAATTTTCCCATGTAAGGAACATTTTAAAGTGATGAAAAAAGATCTTCAAGTTACATTATGTGAAATTTTTTAAACAAAGTTCAATTACTCAAACAATTATTTTGTTAAAAAAATTTTAAACTACAAGCATTGTTATTTTGCTCATTTGGCACATTTTTCTAGAACATTTGATCTTTGTAAGACACTCTAGTTTCGAGATATAGCTAAGGAATCAAGTATCCCCAGGGATCAAGTATCCTCATTCTCCCCTATTGTTTTGAAGAAACTGCGCAACAGAAAAAAACATCGAAAATTTTTTTGTAAAAAGACGTTAGATTTAGTGGCAGATTTTACCAAAAAAGAAATGAAAGATTTTTTTTAAGTAAGAGAATTTTTATTTGAAGTCCTTATTCGTTAATCCGAACTCAAATTCAGATATCAAGAAATAATACTTCTTTTACGTTTTTTCACTGGCTTGAAATGCAAACTATTGGTGAGTATGTAATTTTGATTACCGAAATTTAAGATATATGAACTGATATCAAAACAAACTGATCAATCTATTTAGGACCTGGACAGGTTGTTCAGGAAACTTTACATAGAATTGAGTGTTTACTGGAGACTTGAAGCAATATGAGGCCCTTGAAGCCAAAAAAGTATAAGAGCATGAAACCTTATTCCGAGAAAACGCGCTTTTAAGTTGTAATAATTGATCATTTTCCGTATATTTTTCAAAAATTTACATTTTTCTTTCGAACGAGAAAGTAAGTTAAAGAATTTCTATAAACCTGAAAAATCACGAAATATACACACATAAAACCAAAAGCTAATGGTTTTTAACGATTTAGGCTACCATTTTCTAAACAATTTGCACAGGGGGGCGTTGAGCTCAAAAATTTTACAAAAGGGGGCGGTGAATGAAAAAAGTTTGAAAACCACTGAATTAGAAGGATGTTTTTGTTGTTGCTTTTGCTACATTCACACGCACAGTGCTCGGTTCGCTGGCTGCCTGGTGTTGGCCGGTATTTATTTCCATCCTTCTTCGGCTTGTGATGCGATGGGGAGGGACGCGAAAACGTTTTTATTTTGTTTCATTCAGACATACGCAATTCGGTTACGCTGGGAGGTTAATGCCGGTGGGCGCAAATCGAATCAGTGCCGGTCGCGTTATCTTCTTGTACCAATGATGCTATGAAATTGACTACACGCCATTGGCACAGAGGCTGAATTTTGGGTGTGGGGTAGTAGGTGCAACAAACCTAGGGGCCTCTACTAGAGTCTTTTGCAAGACTGGAAGTTGAGCTGTGTAGCACTGGATCCATCAGCACCTATCGCAAGCATGGAATACCAGACAGAACGTCAGTGATCGATATCACCTTTGCGAGTCCATCATTAAAAACTGATATCAATTGGAGAGTGTGTGACGATTATACACACAGCGATCACCAGGCGATACGCTATAGCGTAGGAAACCGAAATCCGGTGGCATTAAGGCAATTGTCAGTGCATGGGCGGAGCAGGCGGCGGCAACGCTATTCAAACCGTATGGAGCACATCTTTCGGATTTCCCCTGTTTTTCCCCTCGTTTTGACAGATTTAAGCTTTTTTCTTCAGATTTAAGCTTTCGTCTCCTATCTTCTCAAGGTAAAAAAAGCTTAAATCTGAGGAAAAAAAGCTTAAAAACGGGATTCACGACCACTTCTTTAAAAGATGTTGGTCACACGATACATAGACAAAACGTGTATCGTTGCCGCCGTCTGGGGCGGAGATGGAAGACTAAAGTTTTTGATAAGGAAGTATGCACTGTGCACGGAAGCTATATACATTAGACTGGCCCAAATTTGTATGGGATGATTTTTACAACTTTTTTTTCAATGCGGCACCCCCTAGATTGGTGCATTTAAGTGAAAAAATGACTTTCTGAAAGTTTCAGGTCATTTGGAAGAAGCACGAGCTGGCGCAAAGGACTTGAAATTTGTATGGAGATTTACAGCAAAATGTATGAAAAATCGACACTCTTTCACTCTTTGTGTTCTAAAATATGTTACCAGTATGCTAGAAAGCTCAGAATTTCAGGAATTGTAGTTCAAACAATAACAAACAAGTTTGTAGAAGATTTTGATGCGATACGAGTTGATTGTGATGAGTTATTTGCAATTGAATATGTGATTTTTTTCGCGTTTGATCGATATATCGTGAACGGTGTATAGGTGGATTATTAGTACTAACTTGATCGCATTGTCACACAATGAGAATAACAGATAGAAAGTTTGTGTCCAAGGCAAAGTTGTAGCTTATTTTCTAACAATAACTGCAACAGTTAAAAGAAAGGTCACACATTTTCTATTTGTTATTCTCATTGTGTGACGATGCGATCAAGTTAGTGCGATTATTAGCCCATACTCCGTTTACAATATATCAAAGAAATGCGGAAAAAATCACACATTAAATTGCGGATAACTTATCACAGTCAACTCGTATTGCATCACAATCTTCTACAAAATTATTTGTCATTGTTTGAACTACAATTCCTGAAATTCTGAGCTTTCTAGCGTACTGATATCATATTTTAGAACACCAAGAGTGAAAGTATGTCGATTTTTCATACATTTTGCCAGAAATCTCCATACAAATTTCAAGTCCTTTGCGCCAGCTCGTGCTTCTTCCAAATGATCTGAAACTTTCAGAAAGTCATTTTTTCACCTAAATGCACAAATTTAGGGGGTGCCGCGTGGAATATAATGACTTTTTTCGTTGTGGGCCAGTCTAATATACATGCAGGAAGCATCGCAGGTCCATAATGCTGAGCAGCTGACGAAAATGATGGTAGCGGTGTGCGACATAAACATGCCCAGAAGGAATACACCGAGGTGGTTGCGACGACCAGCTTACTGGTGGACCTCAGAAATAGCTGAGCTTTGTACTAGCTGTCTAAAAGCCAGACGACGAGCTCAACGGGCGAGAAACGAAGCCAATAGAGAAACGAGAGGTGCCGTTTACCGAGCAGCTAGAGTGGCACTTAAGCGAGCTATTAAAAAGCAAAGAAAACTGCTACAGAGCGTTATGCCAGAGCGTAGATGATAACCCATGGGGTCAAGCCTATAAAGTTGCACTGGCCAGATTCGGTGGCCCAAGGTCGCCGAATGAAAAATGTCCGGAAAAACTGAGAAAGATCGTTGCACATCTTTTCCCGCAACATGGCCCGACGCAGTGGCCACCTACCCCGTATGACGCGGGTGCCCACGACATCGAGCCAGTAACGAACGAAGAACTTGTGGAAATCGCTAAGAAACTTGCGGTGAATAAGTCATTTTTCTTTCGAACGAGAAAGTAAGTTAAAGAATTTCTATAAACCTGAAAAATCACGAAATATACACACATAAAACCAAAAGCTAATGGTTTTTAACGATTTAGGCTACCATTTTCTAAACAATTTGCACAGGGGGGCGTTGAGCTCAAAAATTTTACAAAAGGGGGCGGTGAATGAAAAAAGTTTGAAAACCACTGAATTAGAAGGATGTTTTTGTTGTTGCTTTTGCTACATTCACACGCACAGTGCTCGGTTCGCTGGCTGCCTGGTGTTGGCCGGTATTTATTTCCATCCTTCTTCGGCTTGTGATGCGATGGGGAGGGACGCGAAAACGTTTTTATTTTGTTTCATTCAGACATACGCAATTCGGTTACGCTGGGAGGTTAATGCCGGTGGGCGCAAATCGAATCAGTGCCGGTCGCGTTATCTTCTTGTACCAATGATGCTATGAAATTGACTACACGCCATTGGCACAGAGGCTGAATTTTGGGTGTGGGGTAGTAGGTGCAACAAACCTAGGGGCCTCTACTAGAGTCTTTTGCAAGACTGGAAGTTGAGCTGTGTAGCACTGGATCCATCAGCACCTATCGCAAGCATGGAATACCAGACAGAACGTCAGTGATCGATATCACCTTTGCGAGTCCATCATTAAAAACTGATATCAATTGGAGAGTGTGTGACGATTATACACACAGCGATCACCAGGCGATACGCTATAGCGTAGGAAACCGAAATCCGGTGGCATTAAGGCAATTGTCAGTGCATGGGCGGAGCAGGCGGCGGCAACGCTATTCAAACCGTATGGAGCACATCTTTCGGATTTCCCCTGTTTTTCCCCTCGTTTTGACAGATTTAAGCTTTTTTCTTCAGATTTAAGCTTTCGTCTCCTATCTTCTCAAGGTAAAAAAAGCTTAAATCTGAGGAAAAAAAGCTTAAAAACGGGATTCACGACCACTTCTTTAAAAGATGTTGGTCACACGATACATAGACAAAACGTGTATCGTTGCCGCCGTCTGGGGCGGAGATGGAAGACTAAAGTTTTTGATAAGGAAGTATGCACTGTGCACGGAAGCTATATACATTAGACTGGCCCAAATTTGTATGGGATGATTTTTACAACTTTTTTTTCAATGCGGCACCCCCTAGATTGGTGCATTTAAGTGAAAAAATGACTTTCTGAAAGTTTCAGGTCATTTGGAAGAAGCACGAGCTGGCGCAAAGGACTTGAAATTTGTATGGAGATTTACAGCAAAATGTATGAAAAATCGACACTCTTTCACTCTTTGTGTTCTAAAATATGTTACCAGTATGCTAGAAAGCTCAGAATTTCAGGAATTGTAGTTCAAACAATAACAAACAAGTTTGTAGAAGATTTTGATGCGATACGAGTTGATTGTGATGAGTTATTTGCAATTGAATATGTGATTTTTTTCGCGTTTGATCGATATATCGTGAACGGTGTATAGGTGGATTATTAGTACTAACTTGATCGCATTGTCACACAATGAGAATAACAGATAGAAAGTTTGTGTCCAAGGCAAAGTTGTAGCTTATTTTCTAACAATAACTGCAACAGTTAAAAGAAAGGTCACACATTTTCTATTTGTTATTCTCATTGTGTGACGATGCGATCAAGTTAGTGCGATTATTAGCCCATACTCCGTTTACAATATATCAAAGAAATGCGGAAAAAATCACACATTAAATTGCGGATAACTTATCACAGTCAACTCGTATTGCATCACAATCTTCTACAAAATTATTTGTCATTGTTTGAACTACAATTCCTGAAATTCTGAGCTTTCTAGCGTACTGATATCATATTTTAGAACACCAAGAGTGAAAGTATGTCGATTTTTCATACATTTTGCCAGAAATCTCCATACAAATTTCAAGTCCTTTGCGCCAGCTCGTGCTTCTTCCAAATGATCTGAAACTTTCAGAAAGTCATTTTTTCACCTAAATGCACAAATTTAGGGGGTGCCGCGTGGAATATAATGACTTTTTTCGTTGTGGGCCAGTCTAATATACATGCAGGAAGCATCGCAGGTCCATAATGCTGAGCAGCTGACGAAAATGATGGTAGCGGTGTGCGACATAAACATGCCCAGAAGGAATACACCGAGGTGGTTGCGACGACCAGCTTACTGGTGGACCTCAGAAATAGCTGAGCTTTGTACTAGCTGTCTAAAAGCCAGACGACGAGCTCAACGGGCGAGAAACGAAGCCAATAGAGAAACGAGAGGTGCCGTTTACCGAGCAGCTAGAGTGGCACTTAAGCGAGCTATTAAAAAGCAAAGAAAACTGCTACAGAGCGTTATGCCAGAGCGTAGATGATAACCCATGGGGTCAAGCCTATAAAGTTGCACTGGCCAGATTCGGTGGCCCAAGGTCGCCGAATGAAAAATGTCCGGAAAAACTGAGAAAGATCGTTGCACATCTTTTCCCGCAACATGGCCCGACGCAGTGGCCACCTACCCCGTATGACGCGGGTGCCCACGACATCGAGCCAGTAACGAACGAAGAACTTGTGGAAATCGCTAAGAAACTTGCGGTGAATAAGTCCCCTGGTCCGGACGGAATCCCAAATGCAGTGCTGAAGGTGGCGGTACAGACCATTCCGGATACTTCCAGAGTGGTGCTACAAAAGTGCCTCAACGAGGGATCGTTTCCGAATTCGTGGAAAACGGTGAAGTTGGTGCTACTACCGAAACCTGGAAAATATCCAGGACATCCATCATCATACAGACCCATTTATCTGCTGGACACCCTTGGTAAGCTGCTGGAGAGGATAATATTTAACAGACTTATTATCAACACAGAAGGCGAAAGTGGACTGTCGGACAGACAGTTCGGGTCCAGTCACTTTGGGGCATGGCCGTAGGAACTGAGGGGTTTTGGGGGTTAAACCCCCCCCATGAGGATCCGAAACAGCAAGCGAGGTATTCTACTCTATACTCAAAATTTCAAATTCAGAACCAAATTATGATAATAGAGTAAGGTTAATCATGAGTAACAATCTAGACTAAAAACTTATGCCAAAACCTCAAAAAATCCATCTCAAGTCCAAATACTGCTTCACCTTTTCAAAATTTCCTCATTTGTTCATCGAAATTTAGGTCTGAACATTAAATTTTGAGTTAAATTAAACCCATTTCGGTAATTCTGATTTCATAATTTCCTTAACCAAAATTGTATTCCTATTTTCGTATTTCGGATTCTGTATTCAGTTAATGATTCTTGATTTTCAGTTCGAATAATCATAGAAAATTCGAAATGAATAGCTGCTTTTTTTATTAATTACATTTATTTAAAACTTATGTTCAGAATTACAATAAATTACATTTTATTTCCAGTCTTTGTTTCTTACAGCATTTACAGCACAACTCATAAATGATTTTTTAAACAAATATTCAACTCATTACCGAATTCTCTACTTAACCATTTCATTTTGTTCCAACTCAGTTCTCTAACTGCATTTTGAAAAATATACAAATCAGGATCTATTACTCTCAAACTGAATGATATCGCTTTGGTCACTAATCATAATGAAGCTATACTGATTCAAATTTGATCATATAATATTATCATGTGCATTTTCAATGTTTTGATAAAAGTTTTCTGAATATGAAAAAAGAAAAAAAATTGTTTATATTCAAATCAGAGGTTTTTAAACATAATTCTTACACAAAATTCATAAATTTAATGCTTCGAAATGGCAATCCAAAATTGAAGATTCAGATTCAGATCATCGTAAATTCATACTTAAATTCAGGAAATTCGGATACTGATTCAAAGCGCAATTTTTGAATTCAGGTGAAGAATTCAGATTCAGAATGCAGATTCAAAATTCAGAAAATGGTTTACGTTGTTAAAAAGTTTTACAATCAACATAATTTTTTTAGGAATTCATGAGATCATGAACTTAACACATTGCGAACCAAATATGTACGAGATATCTCGTTTTTTTGCTTGTCCATAGTGTGCTACACTTCGAAGTATAACCTGTGGTATAACTGTATAACTCGAATGGACTGACTTTGAGCGTTAAACTTTATTCAACTAAATTAAACACAACATTTTTCGTAATTCAGAAATGCTAAATTTGCAAAATTCAGTCCAGGGGTTTCTGAGATAAAGAGTGCCAAATATAGATTTTTCTCGTCGTAGGTTCTTCGCGGTTTTTAATTTGTTAAGATTGTTAGTCAATTCAATTTCCAGATTTCAATTAAAAAAAAAAGTTTGTAAACACAATTGAATTGAAAATCACTAATAAAAGGTATAATTTGAGTTCCCAAATTTTAGTTACAAATATCATTCACAGGATTTTCATTATGGAACTCATTCTTTATGAAAAATATTTTCTGTTAATTTTTAACCTAAAATATTTGCACAAATTTCTATATTTGCCCAGTTCAACATTATTAACACATTGGGGACACTAAGAATCGTCATTTTATGATTCAGTGCGGTGCTAAATTTTGTAGAATTAAGTTTCGTTATAAGATTCATATCGTTTGAATTATAATGTTTAGAAGAAGCCCCTCTAGGGCAGTATAAGCATCATTAATCGGGGCACGATGAGCGTTTTCTGTCGTAGAATCTGGCAGCGAGTTCAACTCGATGAAGTCAACTGAATTATAGAGCTACAGCTTGACTTGTTTCACCTGACGATTTGGCCTATTGGTAAGGTGTCACAGAGGTAATCAGATGACTCGAGTTTGATTCCTGGTCGTGGCTATTTTTGTTTTCATTAACATTCATGATCGATGCATTTGGCACTAAACGATGAGTCGTTGATCTATCAAACAAAACAATAACAAAATAATGTATGTCTGTTAGAAGAGTACAAACAAATCACACACACTAATACATTATGTTTCTGATGTTTTTTTTTGCGGATGATGCTACCAGCCATATAATCAAACAATCAAAACAATCGATCATGAATGGTAAATGAAAAAAAAAACCACCTCGACCAGGAATCGAGCTCGAGTCTTCTGATAACCTCTCCGACACCTTTCCAATAGGCTTAATCGTCATATGTAAAATAGTCATGCTGTAGCTCTATAATTCAGTTGACTTCATCGAGTTTAATTCGCTGCTAGATTCTACGGCAGAAAATGCTCACCGTGCCCCGAACAATGGTGCTCTGCTCGCCCCGAGTCAACAAGTCAAAATAAAAACTCGTTTTAAAATTGATTATAGTGAAAAATAAAAAAAACGAATGATGGTGAAAATTTAAGAACAATGTGTACATCATGTAGCAGTGCGTACAATATAGATCAAGATGATTTAATGATCATAAGAGCTTATTTTCAGGTGCCCAAAATTAATAATATTTTCGTCACTTGAGAACCTAGTTGGTTTTTTGAATATTTCCGTGAAGATGATAAGGAGATTTCTTTTTTGCTGAAAAATTAATACTATAGGAAGAACGAAACTAATCCTCATGAAAATTTCTTCTAGAAAATACGTACCTTAGTAGAAAAGAGGAGTGCTTACTATGCCCCACTGCCCTTAGGTTGAAAATAGTAATCAATTTTGGAGGGCGTTGAAAAAGCTTATATTCAAACTGAAGAACGCTTTCAAAAATATTTAAATTTATGTTAATCAAGAAATAATTTCAGTTTACAACTCACTGTGCCTCGCAAAATGCCTTAGCGGATAAAATTCAGCGCATGTCGCACCTGAACTTCACAATTGTCTAGTAAGTAACCAGGTACCAGCTGAAAACAACCAAACCAGGGCCAGGGGTGAGCAATTTCGAAAAGAAAAGCCTTTTTTTCACGCACCAATCCCCGGATTGGATTGGATTGGCTGGGAATGGATCGGAACATTATGGGCCAATCTAGCGGGGTTCGTTTTCTGCCATCATCATCGGCATCAACATCATCAATGGAAACCGGTAGAGAGGTACCTTACCGAGTTAAGGGAAAGATGCGTCATGGAAATTGCTGCTGCTGCTGTTGGCGCACTTTTGGTTTTATTCCGGGCCATTACCGAGGCGGCCGGTAGCTTGAGTAACTTTCCGTTTTGTTGAGCCTCCCTTTTGTACTTGCTGCTGTGCTTTTTAATTTTCCCTCCAATTTTCAGTGACACACTTTGGGGACCAATTTGAGTTTGCCTCCATCGAAACCAGGTTGATGGGCGTCATTTAGTTTGGGAAAATCGAAACACTTGTCCAAAAGTTGTCCCAAAATTTGCAATCATTGAGTGCAGTGTTGTAATTGAGACAAAAGTTGGTACAAACCGCAACGCCGAAACGGATTAAGAAGGAGTGACCCAGAAGAGAAAATATGGAAACTCAAGTACAACTTCAAAAGCACTTTATATTATGGATTTTATGTTTGGAAGCTTCGAAACTAAAAAGCTGAAATATTACAATATTTTTATTTTTCGAAGGGTTAGATGTGTCCTGTTAACTCTTAAAAAATAAATATCTGATATGTTTCAAGGCGATATCTAGTTCTCAGGGAATAAATAATCAATCATTCTTTTGGAGGATTGTTTAAAAGATTTATTTTGGCTTTTTGCTGATCAACTCACAAGATCAATTATCGAATTAATGAAGCAGTTCACCTAATATAGTATAATAACAACTTCATATTCAATTTCTGCGAATCTCCTTAATGAACTCCAGTCGTGAGGAACACCCACGTGCCATAAGGCCAAATTGGCTAGAGTACTGCAGAGGTCAACCTCGCAGACGACCACCCATTCAATTAAGAGTATTACTTCAATTGTTCAATTTTTTTGCCTTGTTTCACAAGACCCTCTCTTTGTATGCGGGCGGAAGAAAAAAACATAGAAACATAAAATTACGATCCGGTCCGGCTTTCTTTTGCATAAAAACGAGAGCAAGCCCATATGATGCATAAATTAACAAACTGGAGAAAAAGCTTGCGCGCGATTTTCTTCTTAACTAACTAACAGGTGTTCGCACTTTTGCCCCCGGAGGGCCACCCGGAGATTACTCTGACTGGCCGCATAGCAAAGGAGTGGGTGGATTGGATGGGTTTTACCGCCCTCCAAATAATTGTGTGCATGGTAAATTGAAAACGACCCTCACCCTGGCTCTTAGGGGCTGCTGATGTTGCTGGTCATTTGTTGATGGGGGAGCAATAACTTCGGAACGACTGCGACAGTTTGACAGTGTAATTAAGCGCTGAAGAATGGGTTCCAAGCACATTGACCCAGCAGCTCTGGATCGGTTTAAAGTTGTGAACAAGAGCATTAAGTGGAGCGGAGCAGTTCAAAAGTGTCCTCGAGAAAAATGAAAGTAAACTGTGAAGGTGTTAATCGTCACCTTACTTGAAACAGAAAATGAAATAACTGGACTTGAGTTTTTAACATAGCTTCAAACTTAAGGTCAAAAGTGGATGGTTGTGATTGATAGTAACTATTAAATAAAACATTAGTTTTTTTTGGATAAATGTTGCAGTTCGACAAAATTACCATAATTATACAACCAGACATTAGAACCACGTTAGTTTTTACTCAACTGGTTTGAATTTACCGGTTTTTATTGAAATAGTGAAACAATTTAATAATGACTGATTACACCATATTTTTTGGGAAAATTCCATCTCTAATCGGAAATCTCTAAAAATAACAAGTTTCAAGTCTTTTTAACACATTGCGGACCAAATTCGAGATATGTCGTTTTTTCGCTTGCTGTGAGTGAGCTACTCTAAGAAGAAGCATAACTCAAATATTTTAAATTCAATAATGAAACGTCAACACATGACTTTTAGTGGCTCAAAATTTCTAAATTTGTCACCAGAGGACCAATTTTAAACTACCTTGTCTAGCTCTCTTATAAAACAACAAAGTCATGAATTTTTTTAGCGAATATTGTTGGAACCCGGGGACTCAATGTAATGCACTATTTTTTTTTTCATTATTAGATGCTTTATAAGAAGGCTAGACAAGGTGGTCTAAAATTGGTCCTCTGGTTCAAAATAAGTCCGTTACCCTACGGACCAAAACCTTTTTGAAGCGGGCCGAAATAGATATTCCCGAGGGTCCTAAGGGTCTGACGCCGATTATCCGACGCATAGGGCTGAGATAAAAGATCTCCACTGCTGGCGATCCGGAGCCAGCGTCTTCACTTGCTGCCAGCCAAAGTTTTCGTCAACTGTGCGGATTTAGACAACGCCGCCACGAGCTTCTGGGCCTGCCTTTTCTTCGATGCCCGTCTGGATTCCAGTCAAGCGCCTCTTTGGGAAACTCGTTTTCATCTCTTCGCAGCGTGTGCCCAATCCATCTTCACTTACGTTCCCGAATCTCAATTTCCAGCGCCATGTAATGACACCACGAATACCACGATGTAATTCCACGTTTGAGATCCAGTTGCCAGGCCTCCAAGCGCGGATGACGTTCCGCAGGCAGCGATTCACAAACACTTGCAGTATTCGCGTCGTCATCGCATTTGTGCACCATGTTTAACACCCGTACAACAATACGGATTTGACGTTTGATTTGAAGATTCGTATTTTCGATCGTAGAGAGATCTGGCGTGACCGCCAGATGCTTCGGAGACTCGCAAATGCAAATCGGGCCTTACTATTCCGGGTTTCGATGTCTTTTCCGTTACCACCATTAGGCGTTATCTGGCTACCAAGATACTGGAAGCACTCCACTTTCTCAACATGTTGCCCAGCTACCTCGAAATTGGAACGATTTTCTGTGTTGATTTCCATCGTCTTAGTCTTTCCGACATGGACTTTGAGACCTACTGCTTCGGAGCTTTGTAAGCGTCAGATAACACTTCCATCGAGGTTGTAGTGATTTGTCGCGGTTAATTGTAGTTTTTTAATATCGCAGTGAGGGAAAATGATGGGTGATGGTTTTCCCCAAATAATGTAGTCTTCAAAGCCGTCGACAGCGCCACAAGCCACCAGTATGCAGCCAGGAAGCTTCAACACCTGACAACCAGAGGGCCATTCACGGTAACCCACGCTGCTTGGTAACCACCCGATCGGTAGCGACGCCCGACGAGTTGCCGAAGGCGAAGCGATCGTGTCCGCCATAATGGGAGAGCAACGACCGGTACTCGCGGTTCAAGGACGGTCAAAGGCGACTACCTGGTGCTGGCTCACTTCCAATAGTACCACAAAACTGCGAAGTACAAAGTGCACAAAATCTATATCTAAGTGATAAAAGCCAGACACCAGGTAAGCCAGGAGACGCCGAACCGCCATTTTGTTCCTTTCCGGAACACTAACGCCTGATTCATCAACAGGACCCCTAAGTTTTGGCCAAAGAAACCATTTGGCGGGACAGAAGCCAACCTTTGTCCCTGATCCCTGGTCCCTGAATCAGCCTTGGTTTGGCCACGATTGCCCGAGATAGCCGTTACCATCCGGGTGATCATTGGTTGACAACACTCGGATCGACCAATCAAGCTCTCCAACCAGCTCCTTCGTCCTCGTAGCCGAGTTTCCCGGAAAGAACATCCCGGTTTCCGGTAGGAATTGGACCGACAAAGCAGTTGGTCAGCAGCAGAGGCGTCGCCCTCGTCGAAGCTCCGCCATCTTCAAAACCCAACCGACCTTAAAGGTACCGTAACTATCTAGTCATTACTAGTTTGCGCATATCCATATTGTTGTGGCAATTGTCAAATAAAGTTTAAGAAGTGCATTTTTGGGGTTTTCCTGAGGTCAAAGTTCGAACTCCCTGCGATTTCTTTTGGTAAGCGAGCCACCCTGAGGCCTAATAAAGGGAGTCCCTGTAACGCCGGTGGGGTGGTTGGTTTTAAACTTACAGCTTTCGGTTAGGTCGTCGAGTTTGTTCTGCATGGCTTGTTGTCTTTGAACAAGCAGAACAAATGTCAGCCAGGTCAAGGCCGTTCATTGGCTTCATTGTCGAAGGATTCCACGGCAATCCTTAGTTTGGTCCACAGTCAATCGATTCGGTTAAGATCTCATCCGTTGGCGACGGCTTTTTCTCTCTGTTCAGCCTGGGAGTTTGTCCAGGCTCTCTTGTCTCGTCTACAAGCTCGTTTAACTGCCTTTTCCAGCTCCGCATTAGAGTGTATTCCTCGAGATTTCTTGACCGAGATTCCCGGGAATAAAAATAATTTGGGAAATCCTGAATCCCGGAAAACGCTAAAATATCCCGGGAATTCTCGAAGCCAATAAAATGTGCTTACTGTTGAAACTTACGGTTTTCTTTGCAGCAAGCAGCAACTTCTGCTCCCACGAGCAGAACCAAAACAGTTTGTTTTGGTTCCGCATGCTTTGAGTCAATTCGCAATTGAAACAATAGCGGTGATGATTGAAGATGACAGCTGATGATGGTAAACACGGTATAAATGTTTACATCATCACACGGTCAAGCGAGACAACACAAATTGGGTTCGTGGTAACACAACAGTGTTGCCAGATATTCTGGGTAAGAATATCAAAGTACTCATTGAGAAATGAGTACTTTCCCGGTTAGGGAATATAAGATGTAGAAGTGACAATTAGCTATCGCTAATTAATATAGTTGTATTCTACTGACCTCACAGACGAAACATGAATAAAGATAACTCTATTCCACCACTGAAACCTGCGTTTTCAACAGGTTATGGGCCCAGATACGTCTGGATTTTTGGAAATACGAGTTAGTGGGAGGGGTACTCTCAAGTTTACCAGACTTGCGGTTAGCAAGTGCTTCAGCAGCCAGCGCTGTAGGACCAGCCAGGTCGAGGAGCCAGCCACCAGCCAGAGGACCACCGAAGAGGGCCAGCCAGCTGATGTTGGACCAACCAGCGCCGAGACGAGCCAACCTAGGGTCTCCGAGCCAGCGGAGATGGACCAGCCAGGGCAGAGACCAGGCAGCCAAGAGTCCACGGCCAGCCAGGAGGTATCGCCAGAGCCCGGGGAGGTTCGCGGATTGAGAGGGTTACTCTCGATGCCGTCACGAGCCACGTTGCGGTTAGCAAGCGTGAGCTCACGACCGACGGCCGGGAGGAGTCCCTGGATCCGCAACCGAGATGGTACAGCGCGAAGGTCGATATATCCACCCCGGAAACATTGGGTGGAGCTGATAGCCGAGAGGGTTACTCTCGTGCTGTGGTTGTGCGCTGTGGTCAGCAGTTATGAGCTGATCCAATCGCAGAAAACCACCAGCGCAGAGGATCGTCAGCGCAGATGCCACGAGATGCTTCAGGTCAGCCAGAAGGTGCCACTGAAGTTCGAGGCCGGGAAGTCGGGTTCCGAGAGGGTAACTCTCGATGCCGACACGAACCGCGCTGCGGTTAGCAGCATGGTTTCATTTCCGACGGCAAGGAGGAGTTTCAGGATCCGCAATTGGGCTGCGCAGGGGAGGAAAGGTCCAGCTGCAGCAACACGCCGGATTAATTGGGTGGTGCTAATAGCCGAGAGGGTTACTCTCGTGCTCTTGTTGTGCGCTGTGGTCAGAAGTTTTGAACTGATCCAAGCGCAGAGGATCACCAGCGTAGAGAATCGGCAGTGCAGAGGCCAGGAGATACTCCAGGTCAGCCAGAAGGTGCCAATGGAGTTCGAGGCATGGAAGTCGGGTTCCGAGAGGGTTACTCTCGATGCCGACACAAACCGCGCTGCGGTAAGCAGCGTGAGTTTATTTCCGACGGCCGGGAGGAGGACTCTCGGGATCTGTAACCAGGATTGGTCAGGTCCGAATGCTCCAGATGGAGGATTAGCCCGTATCGGAGATTGGAAGAAGCTGTTTGCCGAGAGGGTTACTCTCGTGATATGGAGCTACGCTGCGATCAGTACGCGTGAGCTTATCCAAGCTTACAGAAGGATTTTTCTGTGGCTTTGGCGGAGATGTTTTGGGCGACGGTTAGTTGCCAAATACTTCAGCACTATATTCGATCCAGATGGGTCGCATGCAGCTGAACGTTGCCCTCCGGTTTTAAGGAGCGCTCGAAGCGTTAAAGCAACGGAGCGGAAAGCCATGAAGCTGCAAGTCGAGACGATTATTCTCGTGCTTAGTAGCTGCGCTGCGGTTAGTATGCGCAAGCTTGCTTCCGGCGGATGGTTAATGTTTCGGGTGCTTCGAAGGAGGTGGTTTCAGCGCCGTTAGTCGCTAGCGAATTCATTCACCTCTTGATTTCTGTTGATCGAAGTATAGCTAATTCACGAAGCCACCGAGAAAGGGCCCGGTTAGCAATAAGAGATTGTTTATCTGGGGTTACCAGAAAACAACATGCAATATATGCTATGCGTTCGCGTGCTGGGGTTATCAGCCTCCGGAATCAACCAATCATCGGTTCCGGTGGCAGTCAGCATATGGCGCGAGACGAGAGCGACTACGAGAGTAGCGATGGCGAAGATGACGATGATGATCAAGAAACCGTCAATCCCGAACCGGCCCAGAGACGCAGTCAGCGAATAGGAGAAGCTAATCAACGCTACGTGGCTAACGTAGCCGCTGATGATGAGAAAGAGCAACTTCGAATCGTCAGCAAGCTCAAGGGCCAAAGGGATTGCTTTTTTTCGGAAGACCACCGCAGCTATGAAAGGAACGAGATTCGGGCTTAACGAAGTGAGGTTATCACTGAGCAGCTGTTCAACGATTTGATCGGTTGTTTGCAGTTTTCTTTTTTTTTTTTTTTCCGGGATTTTCATCCCTTAGGATGATTCATCCCTTTTTGCAGTTTTCGAGGCCGAACATCAGTGCTGCGGTTGGCGTACTAAGCAACTATCAAGCAGCCCTGGATGAGAGCGAGATATAGGAAGCGGTTAGCTTAACCCATGTTACAGGAAACCCATTCTATGTTTCGTACACATGGGTCTTCTGGAAGACAGCTATCGAAAAAAAAAGCCCTGGAGAAATACGCGGCATGGGAGGTGGTTGGCTCTAGGTCCAGTGAACTCTAGGTCACAGGTTTCGTGGCATGAACGTTCACTGGACGAAGATGAATGATTGTGAGGTTATCACCGAACAGCCGTTCAAAGAATTTATCGGTTGTTTGCAGTATCTGGCGATATCATCGAGGCCAGATATTTGTGCAGCGGTTAGCGCACTAAGTAAATACCAGGCCAGCCCGGCGGATAGCCACTGGCGAGGCCTGCAGCGTATTCTGCGATACCATCGACGTATGACCGATATGGCGTTGGTATACCGCAGAAACGCGAAATTGGAACCACTCATCGGATATGCTGATGCAGATTTTGTCAACGACTCCGATGATTGAAGATCTGTATCAGGTTACGCTTACATGATCTTCGGGAATCTAGTTTCGTGGCCAACGAAACGTCAGCAGACGGTCAGTCTGTCATCGACCGAAGCTGAGATAGGAGCCCCTTGCCATGCGGTCAAGGAAGGTTTGTGGTTAACAAACTTCCTTGGTGAATTGGGTGTGGTTAGCACTCCTTTCAAGTTAATGGAGGACAACATCCCTTGCATCCAGTATCTGGAAGAGGCGCGGACTCATCAGCGGATGAAGCATCTGGATGTGAAGTATGCTTTCATCAGAGACATCATAAGAAGCGGTCAGCTATCTTTGCGACACATCTCCACTGAGGATCAGCCAGCTGATGCATTCACGAAGGCGTTACCAAGGGCGAGGCACGCGAAGCTGTTCAGCATTCTCAATCTGCGAATTGAGGGGAGGTGTTGAAACTTACGGTTTTCTTTGCAGCAAGCAGCAACTTCTGCTCCCACGAGCAGAACCAAAACAGTTTGTTTTGGTTCCGCATGCTTTGAGTCAATTCGCAATTGAAACAATAGCGGTGATGATTGAAGATGACAGCTGATGATGGTAAACACGGTATAAATGTTTACATCATCACACGGTCAAGCGAGACAACACAAATTGGATTCGTGGTAACACAACAGTGTTGCCAGATATTCTGGGTAAGAATATCAAAGTACTCATTGAGAAATGAGTACTTTCCCGGTTAGGGAATATAAGATGTAGAAGTGACAATTAGCTATCGCTAATTAATATAGTTGTATTCTACTGACCTCACAGACGAAACATGAATAAAGATAACTATATTCCACCACTGAAACCTGCGTTTTCAACACTTACTTACTGAACATTTACACAATTTAAATTGGGAAAATGGATTAGATTGAGCAAGGAAAATTATTGTTATTCCGTGATATATAACTTAGACTTGATTTTTTTTTCAAAAAACTGGTTAAAACATTGTATTTGATAAAAAAAATGTGTTTTTCTCCAAAAATTAGAGTAAAATTGAAAAACGAAAAAGAATCTTCAAAACCAAAAAATTCCAATAAAGAAACGCTACGAAAAGAATTTGAATGTTCTATTTTGCAACACTCATCAATTATAACATGGGTGGCCAAAACATGACCCACGGGCCATCAACTTTATGTGGCTCATGAAGCTTGTTTTGCAAAAACCTTGAAATTGAACATATTTCTTGGTCCTCATATATCATTTTAACTAATATATCTTAATCTTCACTACTTCAATTCAAAACACAGATCTGTAAATCTCTTTGAATTAATTTAAGCCAAAGGGGTTGAAGTTTATAAAACCTAATTTCGAGTAAACACGCATTTTAATTGTTGTTTTTGGTCATTTTCCATACCTTTTTCGAACATTTGCAATTTTCTTTCGAACGTAAAAGTATGTGAATATAATTTTAAAAAAACCTGAAAAAATCACCAAATATTATTTGAAACATAGAGAATCGTTGGAAATTATTTACTCAAAATCGATCATTTTTTCACTTATACCCCTGGCTCTGAGGGCCCCACATAATTTTACAAAAAAGATTACCCTCACTGAATACAAAAAAAAATACAATTACAATTTTTAAATTATCAAAACTGTACGGTATTTGAAACATAAGCATAGCATTGGGTGACTCCACACATCTTGAATTGGCTGATACACAAGGTACAACAAATAATCAAGCCCAACACAAGATGCCAAAATGAGTACCTACCTGGATTCAATATTCATTTCAAGTGTTGTTATTGAGGATTAGTTTGGTACCGTAATGCACACCGTGTCAAGTCAATGTAATCATGTAGGGATAAATATTCTGAAACAGCAAAATAAACTTGTCAGGTGCAGAGAACTCTTACGACCCTACGTATAAAGATGCTGTTTCAGAAAGGTAATGGAAGGGTTATTTATGTTTATAGGAAATCCTGCTTGGCAGATAAAATTGATGAACAAAATATTTATCAAAATATCACAAATACACAAAAAAAAATGGAAAAAGCTCACCAATTGTTTGTACCAACTGAGTTCATGGATAACTTGAAATGATGGAATCGATGCTACGATGAATCAACCATCCACTATCCTGGCTGCTGAGCATTGTCACTTCCGGTCCTTTGAAATTCCTTCAATTCTTTTGCATATCATCCGGAATCTGTTAAATGACTCTAACTTGACGCGTGTTGTTAACCTGCGTTTTTCATACCAGTATAGTGGTTGAAAGGAATAGGGATTTTTTCGCTGTTGCTGCAATGCAAATTAGGATGCCGCACTTGAATCAGATTGCCGACCGTTTTCTGCCGTTTCCTCAATTATTATTTTCTCTAGTTTTCACTCTTCACAACTTCACTTCACAATCCACTCCAACAATTGAAACGGGAGAACCATAACGCACGACGCCAATTCGGAATTTGAATCCGAGAAAAATATTTTCCTCATTACTACAATCAGACGAAGAACATTTCGAACAAACCGAACTTCACTACAGTAAGAAATTATTATTAAAAGTTTTCATTTTCCCGAAAATTTAAACGCAAAAAATGCAAGTGCGAGAAAAACATGACCGCACTTGACCAAGGCTTGCTTAGATCAACTGTACGGTATTTGAAACATAAGCTCTAAATTCCACCACACATTTTTCAATGTTTTCCGATTTGGTTTTGTTGACTACATATGTATCATTGCAATTGGTATGAAAAGCATTCAAGCGGACTCTAGTTTTAATATTAAGGAGTTTGAATAGCCTTAGAAAAATAGTATGGTCGTATAAAAATCGTAAAAAAAACACCGGATCATATCAACATCATAATAAAAATTATACTTTTACAACAACTTCAACCATTCGTAACTTGAATTCTATTTCTATTTATATTTTTACAATTTGTTATTTTTTGCTAAGTTTTAACAGAAAAATGTATATTTATGAAAATTAAACCAAATCCAAATATATTTTAACACGTTCATCGCCAAACGAAGTAAAATATAGTTACAATCTGAGATAATTTTAAATATAAAATATATCTCCTTATCGATGTTTTACCCTTTCAAATTTAGCCTATTTATTGTTCCCCACTCTTGGCGACGAACGTATTAATTGGCATCTTGCTCTGTATTTACGTTCATCAATAATGACAAACAAACAATCCAATTCGTATTCGGTATTGTTTGAAGATGTTTAAAGATGGCTTTTCCAATACACTTGTTAAATTGAAAAGAGTTGGATTGAGTCCAGGTTGAGGTGCGTAGGGGAGGAGCGGGCTATATGCGCCTATTAAGCAGAACACTGATTTAATCGAATATCACATCGAATATGTGTACAAAAACTATATACACGTGTGCAGGCATCTGTTTTCTATACATTGGAGTAATTTTTATGTTAAAATTTTCTTCTGTTTCCTAGTAAATGATTTTATTATAAGTGTTGTCTAAAATGCTGAACCTCAAACCGTGCGGGCTAAATGCGTCTATTTATGTTTTGAACAAAATTTATGTTTTTTGGGCAATATTTCCGTATAATTTCATTGAAACTGCTAGAAAGTAATAATTTCCGTACGACAAAGCTGAAGTTTTATAAGAATCTATGTATATTATAATTTTATGGAATAAAACAAAAGTTAGTGTTGCCATACTATGGAGGCAGTTCATCCATGAGAAAAACTTTATCAAATCTGTTTTAAGATCTTCAATTTTCTCTTAAGATGTTATTCAGAGCTTAGATTTGAAGGTTCAATGATAAAAATCATTTATTTATTCTATTTAACCTGTTATTTTAGGATGGAGGCATTTTACAAACATGATGGGGGCTTACAAAAACACTCTATTATTCCACTATATAATCATTATTAAACCTCCACAAAAGCTGAAATATGTTTAATTTCTTAAGTTCATTTGAGTAAGAAACAAAAACCATCCTAGTTTTTGTTTTAAGCTTCTTTACGTATAATTTTTAAAAGTCGAAATATTACATAAAAATGTATCGAAACCTTGTATGATTTTTTAATTTTTTTTTTTGAGTTTCTAAATTCATAAAATTCTTTCTTGCCTTATGTTCTAAGCGTATCACCCTCAAAATGCATTGGTTAGATATAAGCTGTCTAGTCAGCCATTTCATCAAACATCAACCCGATAGGCCCATTTAGGAAACCTTTCCCCTACTTTTAAAAATCAATATTATTTATGATAGAACTAATTCGCTGAAAAAAATATTGTTTTGAATGTCAAAATCTTGTGAACGAACAGTAATTAAATCATCGGCAAAGAAATAACATATTTCAAATCAAAAGGATAGTTATCTGAAAGTTTACGAGATTTGATGAATAACCTGAAGTTTAGCTAACCAACTTCGAGAGTGGACCTGGAAACCAGGAGAGTGGATCTACAGGACCTAGTCCTGTAGATGGGCAACATCGAGCCCGAAACCGGTCGACAAGAAAGGTAATTTTAAATCCTTTTATTTTAGTAAGAACGACAAGTGTCGTGTCCTGTAACACGTCGTATATTATATGTGTAATGCCAAGTTGCTTTACTAGGTAAGATCTTAATGTCCACAAAGTTTCATTGAATTCTGAGAGGGTCATGTCAGCTTCGTGTCGATGGCGTCAAATCTGTCATCAAATTTTGAAATTTGTCATTAAGAACAGTTTGCAAGCATTTCGGGTTCAAGTATAGGCTCATAGTCCAGGAAAAAAGTTACTATCATTTAACATTGAAATACTAAATCGAAAAAGGGAGTTCAAAATACGAGTTTGGAATGTTATAGCTCTACACAAACAAAAGCGTTGGCTGTTAAGACAACAAATTGCGATATTTTTTATGCTCAGATTTTAGCAATCTAGTATTTCTATATAAAATCTCATACCATCCAAATACAAATGAGTTGCACTAAATAAGAGCTTGATGAATTTTCAGAGATAATTTTAGCTGTGAAAATAACCAAAAAAAAAAAAGATATGTAGAAAGACTGTCATGGCTACACTACTTTACAAAATTTAAAAAAGTCGTTAATTTTATAGACTGGCCTATATTTTGAATGTAAAATCAGGCGCTGAATCCGAAAATAAAATTAAAAATATGTTTGCCTATAGACTCGGAAACTACTTAACCGATTTACTTGAAACTTGGCAGGTGGGTGCTTCTAACGCCTGGAGAGGTTCCTATTATGGTTTGAGAGCCCTCCCTCAAACTGGAAGGGGGGATGGGGTCTCTCAAATAAAAGGCAAATGTTTACATATCTCTAAAACTGATCATGCCAATTTATCCAAATTTGGCATGGGAGAGGTTTTGAAGTCAAGAAATGTTTCCATGAATATTTGGAACCCCTTCTTCCTTCCAATTGGAAAATATGAAGGGGGGGGGGGGCTACCTTACAATTTTTTACAAAACTCGAAAACTAATCGAGCAAATGGAACCAAATTTGGCAAGGGAAGGTATTGGTATACGAAAAATGTTTTTTTGATTATTTAAGACCCCTCTCTTCTCCAGTTGGGATATAAGAAGAGGGAGGGAGCTTTCATTTTTTTTTTGCATAACTTGAGAACTATTCGAGAAAATTGGAAACAAATTTGACTTAGAAGGGCATTTGGGTACGAGAAACAGTTCTATGAATACTCGGTACCCCTCCCTCCCTCAAGTGAGAAAAATGAAGTGGGGAGGAAGCTCTTTAAAAGTTTTCAGCTGAACTGAAAAACTGCTCAATAAAATGGAACCAAATTTAGCGTGTGTAGGTATTTGAATACCAGAAATGTTTCTATGATATTTTGAAAACCCTCCGTTCTTCCAGAGGAAAAAAATGGGAGTGTATTTGAATGCCAGGAATGTTTCTATGATTATTTGAGAACTAAACCTTGAGTGGAAGGGATCACTCATAATGTTACTTTTATCGTTTAAGACGTCCTTCTACTTCCATAGGGGAAGAACTTATCGAGCATGGAACCATACATGACATGGATTCGTATTTGTATGCAAGACATGTTTTTGATGGTTTGAGACCCTTTACAGTTTTTATACTAATTGGATAATGAATCGAGAAAATGAGACCAAATTTGGCAAGGAAGCGTAAATAGAGCCAAATGTTGCCCGTGACGTTATTTTGTTACGAAAAATGTTTCTATGATAGTTTGAGACTCTCTCTACATTGGAAAGGGACATAAAGGACTCCGTATATTTGATTGATGTAATTCATAACTTGTTAACCAAAAAATCAGAGTCATAAAAAGGATTAAAACAATGAAGAAAACAATTTTAATTAAGTTTTAAAAATAGAAAAAAGGTTGCAGTTTTATTTTGAAGGAACATGTAAATGATTTTACTACGTAACACATTCTTATCAGATGTTCTATCCAAAATCCAAAAAACATAACAAGCTTTTATCCCCCCTCCCCTAAACGCGTTACGTAATATTTTAATTGTCCCTAAGGTGTAGCAAAGCACACCGGGTCAGCAAGTGCCGAATGAAAAAATGTTAAAAAACGCATTTTTAAGAGAAAATTGTATTCATTTAGTTTCAGACATGATGGTATCATTTTAAAAATATTGAAGCTTAGATCATTTATAAATGAAATACTGTCTTTTGATGATAGTCCATTTAATAGTTCGAGATATTTACGATACAAGCGAAAATCAAACAATCTCACATTATGTCATTTTGAGCAAAACATTACGCAACTTAAATGGAAACTGAGCTACATTTAAATATTGCAAATGTTTTCGAAAATAATGGCATTTCGATTGCATTCACGCATGAATTACTCCATAAAAGCAGCGGATGTTTGGCAGTTTAGATTGTGTGCACCCAAACAGTGACAGTGATAGCAATGATGAATGTGCAACCGGAAATTAGAAAAAACCAAAATCAAAAATCCATCGGCTCGATCGATCAAAATCAATCTTTGAACGGGAGAAAGACTAACCTTAAGCAAATTGCAAATTTTCGCGTTCGAAGACAAGCGCGTTCGCGGTCAGCTTCCGGTCTCCCACGCTTAGTAGAAAATGGAGGTTTTTTTTTGTCAGCTGATTCGTTTTTCTGCTCGTTTGCCTCAATTGGGCCCATGATGATTACCGATTTCGTTTATTGACGTCCACGCCGTCAACAGAACTGATTTCGGATGACAATGTGACTCCTCCTGCCGGATTTGGCCTACGCTACATCTTCATCATAATTTTTTTTTCAAAATTTTTGCGCAAAAGTATGACACTCGACGACGACAATCAGGTGCGGGAAATTGAAGAGATGAGTTGACGAATGCCATTTGCTCCCATAAAGCCGCAGATTGTGTGTTCCGTCCCGTCAACGAATAACTAGTAAAAGACCAAGAAAGTGACAAGGGTAAGAGAAAAAAAGCGGCAATAAGATGCCACCCAGAGCGATTTCCATCTGGATGACCCTAAGTTGGGGGGAAGTTCCATCAGCAGCATCATTCCGATTTGTCGTTGGGAGTTGGAAGAAGCTGAATGGAAGAGCTGAATGAAGTGAGACACGGGGGAAAAAGCACCAAGGGGCGCTTACTGTCCCGGGCAGATGGCTTCCTGTTTTGCGGAGTGTCGCATCAAAAGCGCAATTTTAGCGCGCCGCCGCCGATTGAAACAATGAAATACCAAGTCGACTACGAGAGACGGCTTCTTCTTCTGGGAGTTAACGGGATGAGTGCTGAATGATTTAGTGCACTCCAAAAAAAGGCACATCCTCTCCTTTTTTGGGGTCATATTGGTGCCGGACTCAATGCAAGTCGGCATGAATCATTGAAGGCAATGGCGAAATTAACTGTCATCCTACGGTGAGAATAATTTCTCGTTCATAAAGCCGAAACAAACGGAAAAAAAATATTCCCCAAACCGTACTGAAAACTTCTGTACGTTCAATTGTGAACAATTCTGCTCACCGGAACGTGCCTTCGATTCATTTTCGCTGTCCGAACGAATGCAAATATCACCGTTCATCTAACAGAGTCTTTCTGGTCGAACTGACATTATTTTCCACCCCGTGAGTTAGATTATGACGATGGACAAGCTGTTTCCATTATCGCGGACTAAGGAATTCCATTAGAGATGAAAACTGGGATGCTCTGTAATCCAAGCGCATTGGCAGTAGGTTAGGAGAACTTCCCATTAATAAGGTCTAGGTTGGATATGGTTTAATGCGTTCAACCACAAATATCTCGAACTGAAAAAGAGACTTTAACGATGGAGCGTTTGGAATGGCGAAAAATTGTGTGTAACTATAATGAATCGATCTACAATTGTGCCAAAACATATGTTATGAAGCTACCCTGGATAAAAAGTGGAATAATCTATGCAATCGAGCCTTGTTGTCTAAAATTTGGTCGATACTTTTGAACTACTTATATAAAAAACTAGCTTATTTTACCCGGCCTTGCTCGGGTTCACAAAAAATATAAATCAAAATGATTCGTTTGATTTTTCGAAATGTTGGAAGCTTTATATTCATCATTTTAAGAAATTTGGCTCATGTTTGGCCAAGTATGTTTTGTAAGTCTTTTGAAAGTTTTTATTGAGATTATTCACTGTGTTTATCGATTTAATTTTTTTTTTTGAAGAAGCATATAGTTTTGAGGATTATCAATAGCACTTCAAAATAATTTTCTTTCCTTTTCCCTATCACGAAAAACTTTTTTTTAACCCACCTTTTTTCGAAGTAGCTAAAATAGATTTGGCCTTTAATTTTTTAAATGCAAATGATAAAATAATTTTCTATCTTTTCCATCCTCCATTCGATGAAAATCTCTTTTGGAGATTATCCCACTTTTCAAGATGGATGATCTATTTGTACAATGGTATATTTAAGTTTTATTCACTTAAAAATTTCCAGAAAACACTTCTGAACCTTGTTGAACTATGTTGAAGACTCATTTTGCATGTTTTTAATTGTATGAGTGCTTTTTTCGCTTTTTTAATTGAACACTGTTTAATGATTAGTTTTTCTTAAATGTAGAAAGTTTACTAAAAGTTTCTTGAAGTTATCAAAAATAAATCATCTCTGAACCGAAATTACCATTTAAATGTTATGGAAATGGTCTTATTTGAGTTCTATTTAGGTTTTTTATCCTCGGACACAATCATTCTATTAATTATTTTGAAGAGTGATCAATGTTAAAATTCTTTGATATTATTTGTTTGAACTCGCATTACCAAACGATTTTTTTTCCAAATTGGATGGTAGAATTGAACACATTGATGGCCAAAAATAAATCAAAAGTTAAAATTGATCAATGAAATAGAATTTTATAAAGCTTAAAATTTCAGATTTAATCATCTAATAAAATTTCTACTCCCCCGTTTAAATTTCCCGGCGGCTATCAAAGCATTGAAATTGCAGCCTTCAACGTATAACTCTGAATCTTATTAATTTTTCTTTCTTTATAAGGAATCCTAAAAATATGAAAATGGTTGGTTCTTAAAAGCTGGGATCTATGAAAAAGCTGTTCATTAGTTTTTCAGCCTCCAGGCCAAATAGTTATTCACTGTTCACTTTTCAGTTCACTGTGTATCCTTGTAGACTCTCAAAGCCCCCGGGCGGCGGTAGGGAACACTTGAAAACCACTGAAATTCTTGTCAATATATTCCTAAAAGGGTAATTGTATTTTTAAATCCTTAATTAAGGCTCATTATTGCAATCAAATACCTCGTACCAGTACCACGTGCTAAGAACAGTAGAAGGAAAAAACCCGCCAAAAACTTCGCTATGAATTTTTAAATCGCTAGCAGGCTTTGATTTGCTATCCAGTACACGTGAACTCTGTTGATTTGCTATCCAGTACACGCCCATGGTGATGGTGAAAACAACCCCGCCAAGGGAAACGAAAAACGGTTGGCAAAATGTGTGCCATGACTTTGATTCGTGTGAATAAAAACGAAAGTTGTATGGGAGGGTCCCTTTTCTTAGGTGGGAGGGGCTCAAAACTATTACTAAAACCTTACCATGGTCCTAACACATAACTGTACCAAATTTCAGGCTGATCGGTTAAGCGGTGTCAATTTGTATAAGGTGCATACAAACAAACAAACATATATAGTCCAACTCATCTTTATATATTAGATTTACAAAATTATACCAGTCAAAAGCGCTCTAACTTCTTATTTTATTGGATCTAAATTGAAATAATTTTAATTTTTCATCGTTTTACATCTACATTTAATGCGCGTAGCTAAGAATTAGGTCAAGAAAGTGAATATAAGATCTCCTTTCAAATCAATTTCTAGAAAGACGTGCACATAGAAAAAAAAGGGGGTTGGTTTCAACAAAACATTTTGTTATTTTATTTTACAATATCGATGCAGATTTTTGTGTAGGTTTCATTAAAAAATCGATCGGAAATAGCAATAAAATTTTGTAATTTTTACACACTCGTTTATTATTACTTACATATAAAATTTGGTTTAATTCTAAATCATAAAACGGTTTATTTCAACAATCGTGTAGTAGACCAACAAATTAAAAACAAAAGAAAAAAAAAGAAAAAAATGCGGGAAAAAATGAACAAACTTACTCATCCGAACGGCTCACTCGTCGGTGCGGTCGGACCTCCTGTTTTATTCCATAGCTCATCTAACAGGTTTGTTTCATAAACTCAAGTTTGAGTAAGATACTTATTTTTATTTTTTATGTTTAAGGAACAGATCGAAGTAGGACTAACATACGAAACTGGTTCAGGAAGGAAATAAACTACAACTGTGGGTTAATTATTCCTCAAGGCAAGCGATTGGAGGGAATATGTTGACCAAAATGTGGCAATTGGAACATGAAGACTTCCCAATGAAAAAAAGGGATTTTATATCGAATAAATGATGCAAAAAACCAAAAATTGTAACCGAATGCAATAAATCCGAAAATCAACAACAATTTAGCTTTCATTTGAATTGAAACAAAAATGAATTCAAATCATAGATTTTTATTTTTTTTAACCCCCCTGTCCAGTCCAGTGGACTCTTTGCAAGACACTTCTCCACAAAAACCGATTCAATTCACCGGAATCAGTTCAAATCAATAATTCGATTTCTCAAAATTTTCGTCCGTCCGTCACAACTATGTTCTATCAACTGACCGATTTTTCCTTCCTTTCTCCAAGAGATGAGAGAGTCCTTTTCTAATGCGACTTCACGTACACAATCAAACTTTTCCATGAATATTCTCCTTGACTCTCCTAGACCCCCATGGGGGTCCAAAGATGTCAAGCAATACGTTCTTTTCTAAATTCAAAAATTTTAAATTCATAATTCTATATTGATGAACGACTAAAGTGAATCAAGAATAACAATCTCGACTCAGAAACAAGGCCAAAATCTCAAAATCTTATCCCAGGTCCATAATTCTATAATAGTTTTTTAAAAAATATTCTCATTTGTTGATAGACATTTCAAGGCTATACTCGAAAAACGCTATCAAAAGTTATTCACCAAAGAAGTTGGTGCATGAATTTTGGGTACAGTCCTTAGTCTCCAATAACGAATTTTCAATAAGATTAGATTAGACTCATTAAGGTTGCCTGATTATCCGAATTTTGATCAAATGTCTTTACTTTATTTGCAACATCAAATAAAAATTTAAATTGTTTGATAACAATTATGTCAAATCTAATGTTCTGAGTGCGTGTTGGTACATCTTCATACCTGAAAATTATAACATTTTCAAAGGTGTTCAAAAGTATAAGAGAAACATGAGGTATCAAAGAAAGAAAGACCATATGTCGTAAATATCATGATTTTTTCGAAAGAAATAGTACGTGCACCGTGGTGTAATTGGCGAGCCTCTGTACTGAAGCGGAAATTGTGGGTTCTAGTCCTGTCGGTGAGCCGCTATAGATTTTTTAAAAAAATCAATGATATTTACGACTTATGTTCTTTCTTTCTTTGATATCTCATGTTTCTCTAATACTTTCCATTACCTTTGAAAATGTTACAATTATATTTTTTACGTCCAAAACAATTTTTTGGGCAAAGTTTTTCCAAATAAACTGGCTGATGTGTTTCGATAAAAAATCTTGGATTTGCATCTAAAACATTCGGTTTCTATGTTATAAAACCATCATTCCGGAATATTAAATTAAATTTAAAAAAACACAAACCATTTTAACCCTTCGTTTCATAAAGTAACAAATTTGCCACAATTGATGTATGGAAAAAGTGAAAAATTTTATTTTATTTTAATTTTTTTTATGTACTCATCATTTCCAAGATTTGGATTTGAAATTTTTAATGCATATTCTTATGCAGAATTGCTCCATAAAATAGTGATTCAGGATTGAAATATCAGAGTTTCATCACTCAGAACTTTTTATTCTGACTCACTAGTTGAATTACGAATAAATTATTGAAGGAAATAGAAAAACAAAGATTCAAAATTCAAATAAGAGTATTCTGGTTGAAGATTCTGTAATTGAATGCCATTTATGCTTTATAATTAGCAGGAATTTTTGTTTGGAATTAAGATTCTGAATCGATTTCTGATAAGGAGTTCAGAATTCACAACAAAACACAAAGCAGTTGAAAACCAATATTACAAAATAAGATCTTTATTCATTTTTAAGATTGCGTTCTAATTTGAATTTTTTTTTCACACAGGATTTTGATAATAAAATAAACTAATAATGACAATTTATCTATATATATAAAAAACAATTTCTGTGGATTTGTTTGTTTGTTTGTTTGTTTGTCCTCTATAGACTCAGCCACCTTAAGAGCTAGAGGTCTGAAATTTGGCATGGATGCTCATTAGGACCAGGAATGATGAAAAATGTTTTCAGATTTTCGGATGACCCTTTCTGAAGGGGGTCGTCCATACAAGACAAAGATTGTTTTCGCGTTTTTCACGTCATTTTTCGTCGGATCGTAATGAAAATTTGCACATGGGGGTTTTGAGAGATGTGAAATCGATTTCAGGTATTTAATTTTGGGTCAGGGGTCGGCAAAAGGGGTTGTCCATATTAACTTTTCAATATTTTTTTGATATTGACGTTAGTGTACATCGGATTGAGATAAAAATTTGTGCTCGGGTGGTTTTAGAGACAGGCAATCGATTGCTGGTATCAAATTTTGTGTAAGGGGCCATCCAAAGGGAGCTTCCATATTCACTGTTCGCTATTTTTGTTATACTGACGTTATTATACATCGGGTTCAGATGAAAATTGGTAGACGAGAATTCTGAATGATGTGCAAATGATTTCAGGTATCAAATTTTGTGTAAGAGACCGACAAAAGGGGTCATCCACATTACCTTTTCAGTTTTTTTTTTGTGATATTGACATTATTACACATCAGATGGAGATAAAAATTTGCACATAGAAGTCATTAAGGCCATTGATTTCAATTATACAATTTTGGGTCAGGGGTCGGCCAAAGAGGACGTCCATATTAACTATTCACTGTTTTTTTTTCGATATTGACGTTATTATGCAATAGATTGGTTAGAAAATTTGCACATGGGAGTTTTGAAGGAAGGGCAATCGATTTCAGAGATCAAAATTTGGAAAAGAGACCACTGATCTGCAACGATTGAGTCGAAATTTATACACGGTTCATTGGAGTTCGTACGGTTAATTGATCTGTATCAAATGACAAAAAAGGGGTCTATTAACTGTCAAATTTGTTTTGCAATAATAACGGGAGTTTGTATCGCATCGAAACGAAAATTCATAAACTGGGATGTTTTGACACGGTCAATTGATTCCTGATTTCAAATTTAATAGCATACCACAGAAAAAAATTGAACGTACATATAACGTGTTCAACATTTTTGCAATTATTTTTCTAAAAATGCATTCGGAATTGCATCTGGAAAGTCCCTGTAAATTCACATTGATTCAAACTTTTCATGACATATTCCAAGTTCAAAGCGAAACGGAGTTCATATGGGATCAGCTAGTTGTTAATAAAATAACTTGTACCTTATCTTCAGGTTCATGAAGTTCAGCTGGAAATATTCTTGGTTTGTTGTCTTACATTATTTATTACTTCGAAAATAAATATTTCAACCAAAATCTGAATATATCGAGTTTAGAAGAGTTGAAAATAAATCTGATTTGAACGCCAAACAAGTTTTTCTCTCAGATGAAACCTTCAAGATCCTTCATTTATTTCTAAAAGCTTAAAAGAACTTAACACTTCTAGGACAAATATTCGAAAGTTATGATTTTGAATACATAACTATTAATATAAAAGAACTTGAACCCGAATAATGAGTTACTTTTAACACCTTTTAGTATCACTTTTTTGTACTTTTCTATATTTACGCATTTTTCAAGTAAAAACTTTTTAGGAAAAAAATTGTCACCAAAACTCCGCCCCCCCATGAGGAGGTTCTTCCTACGGCCCTGCTTATATTCTATACATCCCCCTATTTTTTAAATTTTAAACAAAAAATTGTTTGTACATTTTACTCAAAATTTTATTATATTGACAAGTATGATGGATCATTTATTAAAAGGGTGTTTTTTGTTTTCAAACAAACGATAAGTTTAAATCAAATCGATACTTTTATTCAGTGTGGCCAAAAATATATTTGTGTCATTTCCAAACCAAAAATTTTATTATTCTAGATCAAAATTTGATTGCTTTTACAATAAATTTTTCTGCGTAGGGGAGATGGGGGCATAATGGCCACCTTAAGGAAAACGCTTATTTAACCATAGAGAACAGCTGTAATATGTGAATTACATCATTGTTTCGTGTTCAGACACTCAAATAGTCTATTGCCTAATTGGATGAAACTTGAAAAAGTAGATAAAAACGTTTAAAAATGCATTTTAAAAAATTTTGCCGAAAGCTGAAAACCAGTCACTGTAGAGGCATAATGAGAAACCCCCCGAGGTAGTATGAGCACCATTAATGAAGGCATAATGAGCGTTTTCTGCCGGGGAATCTAGCAGCGAATTCGATTCGATGAAGTCAATTGAGTAATAGAGCTACAGCTCAACTTGTATCGTCTGACGATTTGGCCTATTGGTTAGATGTCGGAGAGATAATCAGTAGGCTCGAGTTCGATTCCTGGTGGAGGTGATTTTTTTTTTCTTCATTTATCATTTATGATCATGATTGCACTAAACGGTGAGGCGTAGATTCATCAAACAAAGCAAAAACAAAATAATCTAGGTCTGTTTGTAGAATTCAAAGAATTAACACATGTTCATACATTATGTTTCTGGTGTTTTGTTTGACGGATGATGCTTTGATGCTATTAGCCGTATAATGTAACAATAAAAAAATCAATCATGAATGTTATGTGCAAAAAAAAATCCCCTCGAACAGGAATCGAACTCGAGTCTACTAATTACGTCTCCGACACCTTACCAATAGGCCAAATCGACAGACGAAACAAGTCAAGCTGTAGCTCTATTATTCAGTTGACTTCATCGAGTTGAATTCGCTGCTAGATTCTCCGGCAGAAAATGCTCAATATGCCTTCATTGAAAGTGCTCTGTTCGCCTCTAGTGAACAAATTAAAGTAAAAACGCGTTTTACAATTGATTAAAGTGAAAAATCAAAAATTTTATGATGCTGAAAATTTAGAAACAATGTGTAGATCATGTTGCAGTGCATACATTTCAGATCAAGATGATTTCAAGGTCATAAAAGCTTATTTGGTGGTGCTCAAAAATTATAATATTTTCGTCACTTGAGAACCTAGCTGGTTATTATTTAATATTTCTGCAAATATGAAAAGGAAATTTCTTTTTTGGTGAAAAATTAATACTATAGGCAGTACGAACAAGTCCTCATGAAAATTTGTTTAAGAAAATACGTACTTATGTAGAAAAATGGACTTCTCATTATGCCTCGGGTGCTCGTTATGCCCTCATCTCCCCTATGCGAGTAAAAGTTGTCTGAAATTTTTTGTTTGCGGTATTATTTTCTTTCAGAATCGCAAAGCTAAACTCGTTGTAGTAAACTAGTTTTGAAAAAATCGATTTACCTGAGTGTTGTTATTTGACGAGTATTTTTTTTATTCATTACTTGGTCTTTGGATAAGGAATTACCATACAGACAAATTTCTTAAAAACTAGGTTATTCTACTTATGTCTAGTTTAAATTTACGTTTACCCACATTGAAATCAAATAGATGGTACACTACATTGAAACGTTCACAGCATTTGTCGATTGAGTGGTTTCGACCATACGCCGTGCGGTGGTAAGGTATCCAGAGAAACTGGCGTTGCACAGTGGTTCAAATTCCCAAAAAGCTGGAAAAAGTCCATTTTGCAAGTCAGCGACAACCAAATTTTTTATGTTAGAATCGAATCTCCAATATTCAGGGAGCTTTATGATGTAATTAGATATTTTCTAGGACTTTTTATACACCTTCCATGAAACAAACAAGAACGACAACTAGACTACAAAAATAAAAAATAGGATTTTTAATTGTTTACTCCAAACAATTAAAAAACGCATCTATAGTTTTTAAATATTCATGAATGTCTATACCGAAGTGATAGTTTATAATCTATTTCACAGTTTTAAGATGATAAAAATTCTCAATATTATGAACTAATAAAGTTTCGCTTGATCGAGAACTCAAAATTTGAGGATAAAAATTTTTCGATTCACTCTATTTATTTTTCGGAAGCAAAAATATAGCTTGCGCTGCCGATCGCCGTGGTAAATTATATACCGTTGTATAGGTGAAAGCCTCATCAAAAACATATCTTATCATCAACTGCTAGTTTTTGCTATATTTTGAATACGATGTCTTTGAGTGCAACGCTGTTTGATTCAAAAATGAAAATTTTAAAGTATTTATACAGAGTATACCAAGCATTGTTTGCTTCGATATTTATGCAACTTAACCATAAAACATCAGTTTAAGTATTAATACAACTAATCTAGAGGAAATTCGGAGGCCATACTTAATTTTAACAAAAATATTCATAAAAAATTGAAAAATATTCAATTTTCCAGTTCAA